>NC_142171.1:20490789-20798289 GCF_029865625.1 Vigna umbellata
AGATCACACTATTTTAGTTTGTAGCTTTGGATCACAGGGGAAGCTTTTATGAAGTGGTAAATGACCAACTAAGGCTTGTACTGTGAAATAGAATATGCTGAACTGAAGTTCTATCATACAATACAAACAATCTATTTTCCCTTTGTCCAAGTCAAAAAGCTTCACCAATTACAAAGCCGGAGAAACTGCCAAATGTTTGGATATAGAACCAGAAATGATAAAGAATCAAATATGTTGAACTAATAACTATGACCTGGTCAGATCTAAAACTAAACCAGTTCAAAGAGCCTCACACTTTGCACATATAAAAGCACAAACCAGCTAAGGCAAAAAAACATAGCAACCAAACTTCAGTTCCTTTTAACACTCACCCTTTAGTACAAGCTTAACCAAAGTATTACACCAAGCAAGCATAGTAATTATTACTCTCAAAAAATCACCCTTTAAGCCTAACCAATTCAGGAAACATAAAAAGCTCAAAAGGGGTAGATGGCAAGGAAGAGAAAGGTTGCTGAAGTTGTATGAAGGTTGACTGCATTACTAGTAGTTTTGAAACATGTTTGACTAAAGAGACAAAAGTGGATGTGCAATACAAAAGCATATGCAACCACACAGTTAAGAAAATACTGATTTCCTGCATAATATAAAGTTGTACTACCCTACTCAGTGGACACGGAAGAAAACAATACCATATGCAACCACACAACTTGCACCTACAGGCAGCTGGTTAAGAAATAAATTCAATCTATTTATGAAACCTAGATAAAACACAACAGCAAACGAAACGTAGGGATATACAAATTAACCTCCTGAACTCAATTAGCAAAAAGACATTGGTTCTTAGTGATGACAAATTTATGAACACTGAAAAACGGCGCCACAAACTTGTTTAACAATCGGCAAGTGTGACCGAATCGTTTCAAGTAATAAAACTCGGTAAGACCAAGTATCGTTCTCCCAAAGGACTCACGGCCTAGTTTAGTTATGTGATTTGTTGATTATTTAAGACTTAAGAACAAATTGATTGTAGTTTTATATGCAAAAGACAGTAAATAAACATGTATGCATGAATTTGATCAATGGAAAAGACAGAATACAAATACTTCAATGAATTATATGGATGAGTATGTTGTTGGGAGTTATCAATTTCATCTTATCCACTCTCACATACTTTAGGAATTCAACATTCTTTTCATCAATTGTTAATGCCACTCTCTAAATCACCTTGCAAGAAGGCCTATCCTTAATTACGAGTTCATACAATTCCTAGCATTCCTAGTAATTAGTTCTGAAGTTCAGGAGCTCAAAGGCAACCAATATGCTATTGGGAGAATTTCCCCGGATCTAGATTTCCCCGTACGTTCACATATCGACAAAATCAATAATCATGGCAATGAATGAGTTAAACAAAGCAAGCAATAAGGAAAGAGGAAAAACCCTAACTAATGATGAAAGAAAGCATAAATCTTAAAAGTAAGATGTTAAAACAAATTCCATATATGAGAGTTTCACAAGACTACATTGATTCCCCAACAACAATACAAGGTTTAGTTCACCATATTCATGGTGAAACTAGATGAATAATAATGGAAGAATGAAAGATAAAACCCTAGAAAGGTGAAGAGGTAGCCTAAGCATCCAAGATCTTCCTTCAAAGGGGTGGAAAAGAGAGTATTTGCTTCGTCTCTGCCAAAGATACAAACCCTAGGACGTCCTAAAGCTTATATACTATTTTAAAAATACAGAAAAATTAGGCCCAAGCCCATAAAAGTGTCGCTCAGCGGTAAACTGCCGCTCAGCGGTAAGTGTGTGAGTTGTTTTCTTCCCCTCAGCGGCATTTTCACCCCTCAGCGGATCCAACGTGAGCTCCTGAGTGCCGCTCAGCGGTACCGCTGAGCGGTACTTGCGGCTTCTCCTTTTGCACTTTTTGATGTCTTTTCTGATTCCATCTCTATCCTTCTTCACTTCTTTCACCAAATTCACCTTAAAACCTGCATAAAAACACTGAAATCAAGCATAAACCTGTCCAGCTCTCTTATTTCTAAAAATATAACCAAAAACATGATTTCAAGCTAGTTTCTAAGTGTTAAAGGTTGCTTTTAGTATCAATTTTAAGCATGAAAATAAAAGTTTTTCAACTATTATCACTTAGCAACTAAGCAACTAAAATTGGTCCTTACAACAACTAGAACACTGGTCTAAACACTTTGACCACCAAGAATTGGATTAGGAACCTTATAGCAACTGCAACATACTTTAAACACTTGACAAGAACACCATAATTACTAGGCATTGGATTAAAGCATAATAATAACAGAACTACTGAAACTTTCTCTTATAGCAACTGAACAAAAATGAACTAAATAATTGACATAGACCTTATAGAAATTGGAACATATGATATAGACCTTATAGCAACTGGAAAAAAATGACAAAGCCTTAACCTACTTAGGACATATTTTCGTTATACTCTTGATTTACCAATTTTCGCTATGCTTACAGCAAGACCAAAACAACCCCGAAAACTTATTCCAAGCTCAAAACAAAATGAAGAGGAATTAAAACTAACAGGCCAACCATACAAGAACAAGTTCTAATACACAGAATGACATATAGGAATTCAAAAGAAAACCTGGAAATTACTAACCTGTCTGGTCTCCCACTTGTGCTCACAGTCTGAACGCAACCACCTCCTAAAGCTAATGACCACGAATGACCACCTTTGCCGTCGCACAAGCCTCATGCGCATAGCCACAAACCACCACCCCAGCCGCAACACCAACAACGGCACGAAGAACCCAATGCCACCGGACAAAACACACAATTAAGGAGAGGGAGAGGGATATAATGGAACCACGATCAACTGAGAGCAAGCGAAACAGAAAGGAGAATGAGAGAATAGGATGCTGGATTGGACGAGAGAGAGGTGGGGTAGGGTTTTTTGTTTGACGAAATTGGGGACGACCTCGTCGAATACCCCCGATCACTTAGTTTAATGGGTCCAGCCTTTTACCGAAGGCCACACACCCCTCGGTAATCTCTTCTTAGCCGTCTGTAATGCTATTTCACCATGACCTTCGGTAATTACAATATTGACCGTCGGTAACGCACTTTTACCGAAGGGCTGGAGGCCGTCCGTAAAAACGCTTCAGTAATACGCCAATTTCTTGTAGTGTACACCAAGTATTCTAACCACTTTTGGTATTTGATTATTTTAACCACTTCTGGTATACACCATGTATTATAAACCAGTTATGGTTCCCCTAGTGAACCTTAACCGGTTTGAGTTTAACCACTCTTGGTATCAAAGTATTATAACCACTTCTAGTTTACATAGATTATTATCAATCACCCCTCGTTCCCATAGTCAATCTTGACTAATACATTTAGGTCAATATAATTGTTTCAATACAAACACAATCAATGTTTGATTACAAATACAGATTGAGTGAATCTCAAGGAAAGGATTAATACAATGCAATACAATTTTTGAATTTGTAAAGTTCTTTCTCTCAGGTTGAAGAGCATCAAACGATATAAGCTTTGAGGTGGAGTAGAACTAGTGTTCAATGATCCTTCATATGCATGATCTTTCTCTCTCTCCTTTTCTCTCTTTTATTTTCACCTTCTTCAACTTCAAGAACATCTTCTCTTATGTGGATATTCGTTATATAACCCTATTGAGAAATGACCGTTGGACATAGAGTTAACTTTTGGATAGACTTCATAACCTTTTTATGTAGTTAGTCAAAATGAGGTCTACATTGTAGGGTGACAATGTTTTATCAGTGCTTTCTAAAACCATAGGAAAACACTAAAAGGGGGTTAAATAGTTTTTAAAATTATTTTCGTAATGTAGCGTCTGACGAGTATTATGAAATAAGTTGATCAATAGGATTTATTTAGACGTTGTAGTTTTGCAAAGCTTGTGAAAAGATATAATTAATATAAAAATGTATTGAGCATAAGAAATGTGTTTCTTGATTCAACGTCAAGAAAATGATTTATGAAGATCGTTTAGTAGAGTTGTGTAGACACTAGGTTTTATGAGAAGCTTTTCTAGAATATATTTGTAAAAGAAAACAATGAACAAGGAATATTTTTATGCTTGTTCACTCCAACTGAGCTACATCGAGATATCCCTTAAAAACTCTTGAGAGATTCCACTAATCTTTTCGAAGATTCCACAAGTATTCTCACCACTTCTAGTCTACAATGAGTATTCTCACCTCTCTTGGTTCCCTAGACAATTATGGTATCTTCCCGATACGCCGCCTAGTCAAGTTTCACCACTTATGATTTGCAAGTATTTTGACCACTCTTACTTTACAAGTATTCGAATCACTTATGGTTTATAAGTATTCTAATCACTTTTGGTTACTACAAATCCAAAACGAGATGTACAACAAGATACAGATGGATAACTCTCTATGAGAGAATATATTTTTAATTACAATATAATTTGTAAATTTGATGGTGTTTCACTTTCTTTTAACTTGAAAGCCTAAAATGATTTATGAATTATAAGCACAAAGATAAGATCAAGAAAATGTATTCACTTTGTTATTGATGAGTGCATATTTATGCCCACATTTATGTTTTAAAATTTAATATTTTTATGAGATTCTTGTGCTTAAATGATTGATTTAACTTGAATTTGTGACGATTGAATTTATCGGGTTTGGGAATTAAAGAGGCTTAAAATCTGATTTTAGTTGCATAAATTATTTTGGATAGTCTAATGTTTGTTGATGCAGATGGAATTAAAGTTTGAATTGCAATTCTTAAAAGAAAGAAAAGGCTAAAGTACAATTAAAGCAAATTTCTGGACTTCTGTGAAATTTTGAATAAAATAAAAAGGGTTGAAATCTAATTTTTGGCAAGTTTATTTTAAAAGATAATTTGGAGAAAATATATCTTAACATATTTTATTTGATATTGTTAAATAATTATCTTATTTAACTATATCAATAAAAATCAAAAGATAATACATCAATTATCTTATTTTAATTAAGAACTTCTTTTGAGAAATACTTGAGGCTAGTTTGAATATACTCTGGCTAGGAAAGACTTGGTACTTAAGTTGTCCATTGTGACGCAACTCTCTTTCCTGGGAGTGAACTCAAACAAAGTCTTTGTTATCTCTTATTTGAAATCTTTCTCTAAAACTAGGACAAAAGAAAGAAAGAAAAAGGTCAAAGAACAGAGAAACAACTTCAAGCAGATTGCGTAGTGCATGACCCAAGCTAATCCGAGAGAATTTTATCAAATTAATCCAGGACTTGAAAGGAATTTGTGTAAGATGCGTAGAAGTTTGAAATATGGGTGTTCTATTGAGGGAAAACATCCTACATCTCAAGTCATACCACCTTCATTATCTCTAGTCACAAATGTACCATCTAATCTTTTACCTGATCCTAACCCAAACAAAATCGCACAAAGAACTATCAGATAGCTAGCCACCCACCACAATACAGTTATCTGAAGTAACATTAAATACCCTAATGAGGAGTGGGAGTTGAGACCTGAACTATTAAATGCCTTACCAAAGTTCAATGGGTTATCAGAGGATAATCCACAAAAGCACTTGAGACAATTTCACATGTTGTGTGAAAACTTTTAGATCTCCCAGGATCACAATAGAGAGCTTGAAAATGAGAGCTTTTCCTTTCACTCTTCAAGGGGCAGCTCAAGATTGATGGTATTATCTCTCTCCACGGATTACAAATTAGGAAACTATTAAAAGAATCTTTCTTGAAAAGTATTTTCCTGCATCCAAATTATCTACCATCCATAGAGAAATCCAAGACATAAGATAGAGAGATATAGAGAATCTTAATGAGTATGGGGAAAGATTCAAGAAACTCTGTGCTTCATGCCCTCAACTCCAAATGGAAGATTTCATTTTAAGCTTCTATGAAGGCTCAAGTCCAACTGATAGGTCATGGGCAGAAGCTGCAAGTGGAGGATTGATGAGTCAATATTTTTTGGACTTCACATAGTTTATTGTACTAAATTTAATTATGGAATTGTGCAAGAATGTCCATTATTTCCCCAATTTTTCTATTTGTTCTTAATTTGCTAAATAATTCTTATTTTAATTAATTTGAATTATCTCAGGCTAATTATTTTCATTGTTAATTATAGAGAAATTTTTGGATTATTATTTTGGGATATGAAGAGGAGGCCATGTCATTTGCCACATCATTCTTCACTTGCCACATTAGCATTTTAGTTTGGAATTAAAACGTAATTTCGTTTTTTAGGATTTTTAGACAGATTTAATTTTTGGGCCGTTTTTGGCCTTTTTTTGGAAAGGCCCATTAGGAAATCTGACCTAGTTTAGTGTGCCAAGAGGGGGACATACCTCTCACTCTCCCTCATTCTACACTTTGCGTTTTTAGGGTTCTTGGAGAGCTCCTCATCTTAGGTTTTTCGTTTTCTCTCTTCTCTTTGTATTGAACTTGTTTCGTAATTAAATGCAATCTTGTTTTCAATTTCCTTCTCTATTCTCTAGCTGATTTTCATTTCATTTTCTTCTACTGTTCTTAGAATTTGATTTTCGTTTTCATATTGCAATTGCATTTCCTTTCCCCTTTTTGTTTCCAATTTCGTTTTGTGTGTCGGTTTGCGTTTTTAAGTTTTGGGTTGGTGCATTTTAGTGGTATACTTCGTTTTCCAGTTTTGCATTTTGTGTTTTTAATGCTGTGTTGCAGTTCTAATTCATCCATAATGATTGCTTAATCGGTTTTGGTTGGTCATTAGTGATTTTGTACCATTTTCCATGAGATTTTGTGCTATTATTGCGATTTTGTTACTGCCACTTTGTGTCACATTTAATCTCTTATGCACTTGCGATTAGAGCACGCTTAGTGGTCTAATTTGGGTTAAGTATCGCTTAATTAGTTAACTGTTTGGTGCAGGGGCTGTTTAAATTGATTCAATTCATTTGCTTAATTCATCTTAGGAAAACCTAATAAATCTTCGCTTAGTTGATTGATTGGTGTTTGAATAGGGTGCGAGTAACATCTAATTGAATGTAATGGAGGATTGGAAGTGTTGTAATTAAGCTAATGACCAACTTGTTTTTGAACTGTGTTGAATTTCGAGTTTTAATTTAGTGCATTTCCATTCACAAATCTGTCCATAAACACCCCCCACCAAGTGTTCGATCTAATTTTTGAACCAATATTTGGTCCTTGAGAGACGCCCTAGGGGTCAATTCTCCTAGTACTGCACTTTTTTTTAACATTAAATTTTATTTGGGACGACCTCGATCAAGTTTTGGCGCCGTTGCCGGGGACCAACGGTTCGGTCTTAGGTTCTTTGTTTAGTGTTAGTGTGTGTTCTGTTTGTGTTGTGTGTGTGTTGTTCTGTTTTGTTTGTGTGTGTGTCTTATGTTTTGGTTTGTTCTGAGTCAATAATTGGAGAAGTGGATACTTTTTGCCATGTTTTCACAAGAAAATGTGACGCTTTCGGTGGTTGCGATAAACACGAAAATGTGAATAGTGTGTGAATAATGTTTTGCTCACGGAGTCAGAATTGGACAAAGCCTATGTGTTTTTTGGGTGAAAAACCATGAGTATTGCAAGAACGGTCACTACGGCCCGAGCATCTAAACCCGAAAAAAGGTCGTTTACTATTTCTTTTTGATTTTTTAAGTTTTATTTTACCGTTTTTCACACTTTCTTGTGTCGGTTAAATTAGTTATACATTGAGTTTTGATTTGAAATTTTTTGTGCTATATTTTCATGATTTTTGGGGTTTGCCACAAATATTCAGCCTATTCTGAATTGATTTGCTTATACTTGATTTGACACCTCCTCTATTTTCACTATGTTGACTTTTGCTAATAGAGTTGACATAGTGCATGACCAGGGGCAATCCTGGACAAATACCACCCTTTGATCCTGAAATTGATAGGACATTTCGTAGGTTAGCTAGGCATAATAGGAATTTGTCTTTAGAGTCAGTCCCACCATTTGAGTCCATACCATTAGAGTCTTAGCAATTTACTTCTACATCCACTATTCCATATTTTGTGCATTATGCATCTGCTACATCTGTTGCTTTTGAGAATAATTTTGATTATGAATCTGTTTTTTTATCATACTACTAAGAACAATATGGCCCAACCTCCATCTCGCGAGAGGACTCTTAAGGAGATGGTTGCACCTGATTTCACTTACGAAAGCTTGTGCATCGAATATCTTGATGATGATGTGTCGTATGTTCTCAAAACTAGACTAATCCATTTGTTGCCAAAGTTTCATGGTCTTGTTGGTGAATGTCCACACAAGCATCTAAAGGAGTTCCATATTGTTTGCTCCATAATGAAGCCTCATGATGTTCTGGAAGATCATATCTTCTTGAAGGCATTCCCTCATTTACTAGAAAGCATGGCAAAGGATTGGTTGTATTACCTTGTGCCTAGATCCATCACAAGCTGGGATGATCTTAAGAGATTGTTTTTGGAGACATTTTTCCCAGCATCCCAGACCACAACTATCAGAAAAGACATTTGTGGGATTAGGCAGCTTGGTGGAGAGAGCTTGTATGAGTACTGGAGAGATTCAAGAAGTTATGTGCAAGTTGCCCTCACCATCACATATCTGAGCAACTCCTTCTCCAGTATTTCTATGAAGGCTTGAACAACATGCAGAGGAGTATGATTGACGCTACCAGTGTTGGAGCGCTTGATGACATGATGCCTGCTAAAGCGAGGCATTTGATTGAGAAGATGACTTCTAACTCCCAACAGTTTAGTGCGAGAAATAATGATATTGTTGTTAAGGGAGTTCATGATGTGGCTACTCATTCTTAATCATTTGCAGATAAGAAATTGGAGAGCAAGCTTGATGCTCCTATGAGCTTGGCAACACAGTTGGCATCCAATCATAGACCAGAACCTCCATCTACATTTGTTGCACGACTATGTGGCATATGTCCTTCCAATGATCATTATAGAGATGCATGTCTTTTTTTGCAGCAAGCTATTGGCCAAGATGCTCCTCAAGCCTATGCTGCAAACATCTACAACAACAACACAATTATGACTTGTCCAGCAACAGGTACAACCCAAGGTGGAGGAATCACCCAAATCTTAGATGGTTAAATGCTCCCCAGCATCAATAACCACAGTAGTAGCAGTAGCAACCACCACCTTTCTGTTAAGATGTCGGCAAGTGTACATAATCGTATCAAGTAATAATAAATGGTAAGACCAAGTATCGTATCCCAGAAGACTCACGACACTAAACAATTGTGTAATTACTTAACTAATTAAGACTAAAATGATATTTTGTTGTTTTTAAATGCAAATGCAACAAAAGCAAATATGAATGCAAATTGATCAATTGAGGCTAAACTCTAGAATGAATGGATGAAGTTGATAATATTAGATGATAATATTGTTGGGGTTTAGATTTCACCTAATCACGCTCATGCATATAAGAATTTCTCTTCTTTATTAAATGTTAATGTCACTTTCTAAATTACTTAGAACTCGACGCGGCGAAAGAAAAGAAGCCAATCCTTAATTTCTAGACCACAATGTCTTGCATCCCTAATAATTAAGTCTGCATTACGAACGGAAGCTTAAGACAATCAAGCGTTTTATCCCTATGTCTAGGCAATAGTTCCCTTGCGAGAAATTCCCTAGATCATGAATTGTAAGATATCTGTCGATACTCAGACAAATCAAATATCATGACGTGAATGAGTTAAACATAACAAGCATTGAGCAAAGAAGAATAATCCTAACAATTAATGAAAGAAGCATATTATAAATAAGAATCAATTCAAATACATGAGAGTTTAGAGGTTACATCTTCCCCAACAACAAATAAGGTTTAATTATCCATTATCATGCAGAAACTAGATGAACAATGGAATGAGAATGAAAGATAAACCCTAAAAACTGAAGAGGAGAGCTCACATATCCCCAAATCTGCCTCCAAGGGGCAGAAAGTGTGTTTCTGTGCTCAAGCCATCAAGAGATACCAACCCTAGGTCGTGCAAGTTCTTAAATAGATCAAAATTGGATCATGGGCCAACGTCGCTGGTGCCCAACGCCCTAAGTGGGGGCAAGCAGGCAAAACTACGAGAAAACTGATGCTTAGGGCCCCTGGCTTACGCTAAGCCTTGACTGGCTGGCGCTTAGGGACCTTGAGGGGGCCCTCAGCTTCAGCTTGACTTTTCTGCACTACGACTTTTTCTCTTTTCCTGATTCCAACTCCTTGGTACTTTAACTCCTCTTTCAAATCATTCCAAGAACCTACAAAATCAAGGGAATTTAGTGAGAAAATCATTAAGTATACCCTCTACTCACTTATTCACAAAACTAAACTAAAAGCATGAGTTCAAGCAATCTTCTAAGTGAAAAAGGGTTGATTTAGTATCAAAATTGCATCTCAGATAACGTTATTTTCAACCGTTATCACTTTCCAAAATGTTGCAAGTCCGAGTAGACCATATGTGCCTCCACTAGTTCAGCAGTATCAGAGGCAACAACAGCAGCAAGAGATTCTTGCCCAACCAGTTCCTCAAGCTTCCACTTCTTCTGAGCCTACACTTGAGGAGCTTGTGAGGCAGATGACTATTCAAAATATGCACTTTCAGTAGGAAACCAAAGCTTCCATCCAGAGTTTGGTGAAGTAGAATGACTCAATTTCTCACACCAAGTGGAGGGGTGAATTGGTGAAGTATAAAATTTAAAACTTTCAAAATCTTTTTCACCAAAAGAGATGCCTTTATACTTTTCTTGAAACGTAAGTTAAAAGATTTTCAATGCAGCGGAAATTTAATCTAATGCGTAAAAAGTATAATCGATTGAATGTAATAGAGAGGGATAAGAAAGATCAAACACTGAGTTTTTATACATTCAGTGTCCTTCCAACCACAGGAAGCCAATGCACTATAATGATCAAGGTTTTTACAACAAGGTTTTTATAGAGACCTCACGTGAAAAATATAAATCACCTTTCTAACCCTCTAATCAAAATATAGGCAGTATACAAACATACTAGAAACAAGAATCCCCTCTCCTACAGTCCAACACCTTTGAGGCACCCTCAAAGTCAAGAATGCAACACGTGCTTATTCCTATAATCACAATAGGGAACTCAACCCAATCTTCAGCAGATTGTAGAACCTGATCTTGTAGTAGACACCCAAATGTGCAGATAGATCAGACTTTGAAAACTCAACAATCTTTCTCTTTAAGAAATCACACCTAGTTGATCACCACGGTCAAACTAGTTTCGTGGAGCTTTTTCTCTTTCTATAAGCTTTTCACTTTTCTGCAAAATAATATGAAAATGTTAGAATAACAAAAGTCTCGTACAAAAATCAAATTCGCGTCCATATATAGATGAACTCATATCAGACACAGCATAATCGACTTTGCTACTAATGCAGTCGAATACCCCAATTGAGTTATAACAGATAATAGCAGTCAAAGCACCTAATTGAATTCACAATTAATGCAGTCGAATAACATTTAATGCTTGGTCAACATATTTAAAAGTATAGTCGTTGTAATAGTTATATCAATCATTAAAAGATTTCAAAATAGTAACAAACTCAATCGAATACATATCGCATGCAATCGATTATGCAACAGTGTTATGCAAAGTTTTGAAAACTTTTCTCTTTGAAAAACTCTTACAGCACACTTGAAAAAGTTTGTGCAAATACACGAGTTTTAATCGATTCACTCCATAATGTAATCGATTTCAAACTGTTGTTTTGCCACACATTTTAAAGTTCAACATTAGTGCTTGTGGTTTTTCATCCAAAAACATGTGTCATGCATTCATGTATAAAATCACATATATAACTTAGTGAAATGCAATGAACAACACAACAATCAACACAAAAAATCAGATATTACTAAGATTCTAGGTTCAGCTAAACCAGTGCTCTCCCTATAAACAATCTCAACACCAAGGTATACCAAATTCCTCAAGGAGCTGTGCACACACAAGAAGAAGATGAAGGGAGATGAAAGAATTAGCATGGGTAGAAATGTGTCTGCACTCATTGGTAAGTTTGTCCCGCATATTCCTGAAAAGTGCAAGGACCCAGGTACATTCTACATCCCTAGGAAAAAAATGAAAATCAAACCACAAAAAGATCCGCAGGATTGTTAAAATGTAGAAGGATTTTTGTGAATGAAGGTTGTAGCGTTTTGAAAGGGTGTCAAATCCAAATCTTTCAACCTTTTTCTTTGTTAAAATGTAGAAGAAGTTTTTTGAATAGAGTCTATTTTAAATTCATAAGTGTTAACATTTTCTCTGGTTTGCTACCATGCCTTCATCATTAACAAAGAAATTTCTTCATTTAGTAGAGGAATTGATAACAAACCAATGGAAAAAGTTAACATGAATTTTTTTACAGAAGTTCTGTAGTTTAGTGAAGGAGGAGTAGCGTTTTGAAAGGATGCGAAATCCAAATCTATCAACCTTTTCCTTTGGTTTTCTATACTCCTTCAAGCTTTTTTGTGTCCTTGAAGGAGATAACAGAAAACACAAAGAAAAAAAATTAACAGATGGACTTCATGGCAGAAATTTTATAAATGGATGTCTACAGGTTATTTAAGGCTCCAAAACTGTATTTATAGAAAGAAAGAATGATTGTTGGGAAAGGCCTGATGTGGGGTGACCTTTTTCCTTTTTAAATTCTCATAGAACGTCGAACTCTAGGGACTTCGACGTGAAAGGTGTGTGAGAATTCATTTTGTGTTGTTACCAAAGGTTTTAAATTTACTCTATAAATGTAATGCTTAACTTTATACAATTGCACAGTTTGATCGTTTTTAATATAATCGCTCCTTTTTTTATTTTTATCCTTTTTTCTTTTTCCTTTTTAACCTTCAATAACACGTCGATTTTGAAAATATTGGACGTCCTCTATAGGGTCTGTTTTTAAAATTTCTTGAAAGAGTTTATGAATTTCATGAATGGAAGTTGTAGCATTTTGAAAGGCCTTGGAGATGTTACAAGTTAACACAAAGAAACCTTGGAGTTGTTACAAGAAATTTTATAAATGGATGTTTACATAAATAATTACTGTTGGGAAAGGCCTGATATGGGCCTGATATGGGCTTCAATAATAAAAGGCAATCTACTTAAATGATATATGGGAAAATGCAGTTTGCTGCTAGAAACGAAGAGGTTGACGTGAATTTCTTCAGACTTCCAAAGTGTCTTTTTGGTTTAATTCTTTTTTCTTTTAATCCAACAATAAACGTTGAATTCCTTGGGCATGTGACGTATTATTCGTTATCCGAAGGCAAAGGTCACTCTTTTTTTTCTGTCCTTTTTAAATTCCCATAGAACGTTTAACTCTAGGGGTTTTTGACGTGAAAGGCATTAGAGTGGTTGTGAGCATTAATTTTGTGCTGTTACCAGAGGTTTTGAATTGCCTCTATGAATATAATGCTTAACTCTATACAATTGCACAATTTAATCGTTTTTGAATGATTCATTTTTTAAAGTTTCTTGAAGTTGTTTTCTCCGAAATCAGATCCACTAAATTTGTAGAAAACAACTTCAAGAAACTTAAAAATTGAATCATATAAACAAGAAACTTCAAGTTATAAAAGCAGTTCTGCCCCTCCAAGGGTCTTAGAGTCATAGTATTAAGTTGTGATGTCCTTGTTTTATCATGTGTTCTTTTGTTATGGCATTTTATTCGTTGGTTTAAAAGAAAAAAAAAATTATTTGTGGCAAAAAAATGTCGAATTGGTGAAAGAGTTCGATATTCTTTGGTTGGTTTAATAGAAAAAAGAAAACAAGAAAAAAAAAAGAGGGACTCAGGTTATTGTTAACATTGTGTGTTATGTTATGGGACGTTGAACTTTGACGTTATACGCGAGTACGACACGTCAAAGCCAAATCCCCACATAATTTGACTTGATATGTGGCCTCCTTTGCTTAATAAAACGTCGAAGCCGAAGTACAATGACGTTTTAACGTTTGGTTTAGAAGAAAAAATTAAAAACATAATTTTTGGAAAATACAACGTCGAACACGAAGAAGAATTTGACGTTCTGTGGTTGGTTTAAAAGAAAAAGAAAAAATAATAAAAGAGGAACTAAATAACAAAACGTCTAAGCCAGTATAAAACTGACATTTTATGGGCTGATTTAAATGAAAAATAAACAAATAATTGCGAGTTGTAATATACAACGTCCTTCTTTTGTTACGATTGACGTCATATTAATTAAATCAATATTTAGTATTTATTTATTTTGTATTGGACGTCACCTGCTTCCTTAGCGACCAACATGTACAACCCCAACTTGTTCGACATTCTATATTGTTTTAAACATTGACCCCATAAAGTGTGGGACGTTCTATTTGGTTTATAAGAGAAAAGAAATAAAGAATAAAAAAAGGATTTACTCTTTGGCTTCATGCTGACATATAAAACGTCGAATATTTTTCATGGTTGACGTCAAATGTGGGTAGGAGTAATACTGTTTGAAGCAAACCACTATTTCGTTATTTTTTTTATTTTAAATTGAACATTAGATGTTTCTTAAGTTGACGTTATGTGATTCTAAGGTAATTGTTTTACGTCAATTTGGGCCTTATTTGACGTTAATACATTTTAGATTTCGTCGATAAGCTTCTTGTTTGACGTTAATACATTTTAGACGGCACACTATTATAGTAATTGACGTGGAGTGATTCAATTTATTTTCGAAAATGCCATCGGTCATTTTTAACGTTGGATATTGAGTGCAACGACGTTGAACGCGTGACGTTATAGGCTGTTTTTCCACTAGTGTGTAGTCTGACTATTTCCTTAACAAATATGTCCAGAATAGTACAAGCCGTATAAGGGTGCTTGAGTGGTAGGAAGTGTCCATACTTGCTAAGGCGATCTACCACAACCAAGATAGCATCGTAGCCATGTGATTTAGGCAGTGTCACTATGAAGTTCATGCTCAACTCTTCCCAAATATGATATATAACTTAGAGGGAGCGCATGTAGTCACATAATATGTATCTTCAAATGCACTCCTTGAAAAAGTATAAGGAGATCTCGTTTAGTATGTTGATAAATTATGGTTGAAGCTATCAAATTAATACTACTGTACAAAGCAACTTCATTATTGCCAAGTTAATAATTAACAAACTAGAGAAAATAACCTTGAGTCGTTTCCCAACGACTACGGGATTGTGTTTCAATACTTGATTCTTATGGAGACTTGAAATGGTAGTTGATAACGGTTGATTTAACCGTTATCTGTGATTCAATTTTGATACTAAATTAACCCGTTTTAACTTAGAAACTTGTTTAATCTCTCGTTTTGAGTTTAATTCTTTGAATAAGAGAGTTGAGGTTATACTTGATGGTTTTTATCACTAATTCCCTTGATTTTGTAGGTTATTGGAATGATTTGGAAGAGGAGTTAAAGTATCAAGGAGTTGGAACCCAGAAAGGACAGAAAAACCACAAGAAGAGAACGCTATAGAAGGTCGCAAGACACTTGGTTGACCTTTTCTAGGGCCCTGGGCGCAGGTTCTCACGCAACCACAGTCGGTTGCCCTTTTTTGGGGCCCTCAACGCCAATAGTCACACACCAGCGTCTGCTTGCCCCCTGAGAGGCGCTGAATGCCAGACTTCAGGTACCGCAAGATGCCTGGTTGCCCCTTTCCGGGCCCTCAACACCACTTCTCTCGCAAGCTCGCCCGGTTGCGCTAAGTAGGGGCGCTGAACGCCAGCGTGTTGGGCCTTTGGACTTATTTTTTTATCTATTTAAGGATTTGCACGCCCTAGGGTTGACATCTTTGGAAGGCTGAAGCGCAAAAAACACTTTTCGACCCTTTAGAGGCAGATTTGGATGCGGGAGCTCTCCTCTTCATTTTCTAGGGTTTTTATCTCACTTTCATTCCATTGTACACTAAGGTTCTCCATGACTATGGAGAACTAAACTCATTTATTGTTGGGGAAGATGTAACCTCTAAACTTTCATGTATTTGAATATGATTTGAAATATTTTATACTTCTTTCATTAATTGTTAGTGATTTCCTCCTTTGCTCAATGCTTGTTATGTTTTGATCACTCATAGAATGATGTTTGGATTTCTTTGTTATTGGGAAATACCTAGAAACCTTGATATGGAGAATTTCACCGAAAAGAAATATTGCCTGGGGATAGGGATAGGATGTTTGGTTGTCTTAAGCTTCTGTTCGTAATGCAAAATTTATTATTAGGGATGCAAGGGATTATGGTTTAATAATTAAGGATAGGTTTTTTACGCCGAGGGATCGGGTTCTAAGTAATTTAGAAAGTGACATTAACAAATTAATGAAGAAGATGAATTCCTATATACATAAAAGTAAGGAAGGTGAAATCTAAACCCCAACAACATAATCATCTCATATTATCAACACCATTCATTCTTGTGTCAAGCCTCAATTGATCAATTTGCATTCATATTTACTTTTGTTGCATTTGCATTTCAGTCTTAATTAGTTAAGTAATTAATTAATTAAGTAATTACACGATTGTTTAGTACCGTGAGTCTTCTAGGATACGATACTTGGTCTTACCATTTATTATTACTTGATACGATTTGGTACACTTGCCAATGAGTTAACATTAGTAAATGCAATGCAGTAGTTGAAAATAAAAGTTGAAAGTTATGCTAATGAAATTAATATTTGAAGAATTTTTTAGTTTAATTGAAGAACAAAAAGGAAACTTAGAAAAAATTATAATAAAATAGGCTAACTCCACTACTTTTCCAAGATAGATTCATCATCGGTTATCCATAAATTATTGTTCAATTGATTATTGTTTTGGTTTCAAATGAATTAAAGTACATTCTTAATTAATTTGAGGGCGATCTTACAATCAATCAAAGTAGATTCTCAATCAAAAGAAAGACATTTCTATATTATTCACAATAAATTCAACCAAAGTACATTCTCAATTAAATCCTATTGTGCTTAATCATTACTATTCTTAAATCTCCTAACCAAATTGAAAGTTATCAATCAAAGTAAATTCTCAATTAACTATTGTTAAATTTTTTTTTACCACTAATCAAAGTACATTCTAAATTAGTAGCAAAAACACGTTTAATCATATGAAAGTTCCTAAATTCAATTAAAGTACATTTTCAATCAAACCCATGAACCATTGAACTCATATAATCAATATGCATGTAGATTGAAACACCTTATGATGCAAAAATCATTACTTTTAACGTGATTGAGAGATGAAAGACATAGAAAAAGGATAACTCAAATCAATAATCAAAAGAAACAAATACATTAATTCAACTTAACCTCAGGATCCATAATGAAATTATAGTAGAATAGCCCTAGAAGATTGGCACTTCATGAATGGAGTGAAATACATGGTAAAATAAAATGAGAGGAATGGTGGATAATTGCTTCCTAGAGGAGTCTAAGTGAATGAATGAGTTTGGTTTAGGAGGGGTGTTAGTAGGGAAATTTAGGGCGTACAGAGGTAAAAGCTATATGTTTGGCCTATTTTAGAAAAATGGGTGTACTTGTAAAAACCTAGGGGTGTAAGCTGACTGTTTGGCCCATTAGCTGAAAAACGAGTTTATGTTTCTAAACATAGGGGTGTCTTCAGCTTGAACATTTTGCATCAAAAAACTTTAGTCTATCCAAAAATTAATTTATGCAACTAAAAATCACTTAAACCCTTTTAATTTCTAAACCTTATAACATCAATTGTCACAAATCCTCTCTAAATCATCCTTTTAAGCACAACCATCAAAATTTCTAATTTAAATCATAAATGTGGGCATAAATATGCTCTCATCACATATATATTTATTAGACATCAAAAACTGGGAAATTGTTGAGACAAGATCGTCTAGAAAGGCTAGATCATCTAAATCATATTTGGTTTTGAACTTTAACAAACAAAATTAAACGAAATAACCTTAAGTACTCAAAGTATAAGATAAAAGAAAGAAATAGATGATGAAAGAAGTTGTGTAAGACGATGGCGGAAGACATGAATCACAATAGAAATGACAAAGAAACCCTAGCGCGAGATCTTCGAGTTGGCTTGAAGGAACATAATCATGCTCTAACATTGTTGATGCGGAAGATGAAAACTCATGATAAACCCTAGATTCTCTGGATGAAGATGAACGAACAATGAATCGGTGACGAGACTATAAATCAAACTAAAATCGATGAAGCGAGGAGATGTGGCTCGTGTTGGTACTGATGCGAGGAAAGGCGAGATCCTTTGAGAAGGAATTAAGTTTTTGTGGAGATGAGGTTTGAGGTAAATAAAAAGCTTGCGTTCAGAGGAGGAAACAATCGATGAACATAAATTGGAGTTGTGTGAGGTGAATTAGTGTGAAAGTGATAGGCATCGAGAATTCTCGAAGCAGAAAATGAGGTTTGAGAATGATGAACTCTTGAGAGAGAACACAAAGTGAATAAAGATGTAGCTGAAGGAGTGCTGACGCGACCAAATGTTGAAGAAGATTGGTGGAAAGAGACTTCGTGGAGGAGAGAGAAATTTGATGTGGAAAATAGAAATTGAGAGAAATGAGAGTGTGAGTGGAAGGTGGCTAAATGAAGATCCCTAGGATTCTCTAGCCTTGACTTTCAAGGAGTAATTGATTCTAGATTTCAGAAATTCAATTCTCTATTATCTCAAAAGTGAAGTTACAATGGTGAAGTTGGGTATTTATAGTGACCTATGCTTCATGCAAGCTAAAGAAATACAATTAGAGTACATTGAAGAAGGCTTGTTGGACAATATTCCATCAATAGATATATCACGCAGAGAATAAAATCATATTCTCGAGTGGTCATAAAAGAAAACGTCTAAGCACTAGAAAACATGCAACATAGAATCATCTAAGCATCCATCAAATGAACCATCTAGATGCCCGCTAAACTAGAAAAGGAAGCGAGAGAGAAAAACGTCTATAGATTAGAAATATCTAGGTGTCAAATCAAATCAGAATGAAAATCAAAGATTTATATCAAAAGTTACACGAAGAGTCTAAATGCTAAACAACAAAAGAGATTAGCTAAAATGATATAATGTGTTATTGAAAAGAAGCTAAAATGATACACTTTTCAACGCACTATGCTCAAAGATATATACATTCACAAAGTGATGAGTATAAAAGTGTCTAATAAGCCCAAAAATCTATCAAGTGAAACACGTTTTGTAACAAGTATCGTCTAAAGGACATGTGCACAAAACAAAAGAATATACCTTTAAGTCTTAAGGACGATACTTCACCTTTGAGAATAAATGTAATATTAAGGTTTGATGTCTCACAATTAATTAGTGCTACAAGAAGAGAGAGAACTAATATAGAAACATCGTCTAATGAAATTAGCTCTAAACAATAAAGACGTGATCTCAAACTTGTAATTAATGAAAAAGGTTGTAGGAATGATATCATGTGATGAAAAGCATGTCAAACTTTATATATCAAATTAGTTTTTATTTATAAGTTTTTAACGCTTCACAACAAATAACAATATGCTTTATATTGTCTAATATTATTTGAATCTTATGATCAACTAATATATTAAAATAGGTTAAACCACTTTAGTTATCCTTATTTACGTAGATTTTTTTCAATTCAATCTCCGTTTTTTTAAAATCTCCAATTCAATCCTAAACAATGTTAATTTAAATCAATTGAGTCTTTACCGTTAAATTAACTTAACAAAGTTAAGTTTTTGCTGAAGTTAGAGATTAACGTGTCCAATTTTGTAAACAGAGCATTCTTTACAGTGTATACATGAAATATATAATTAAAAAAATATTCTGAAAATTGAAATCCAAATTAGTATTCACATGTTGTTTATGTTGTTTTCTCCTTCTTTACCACTGACTTCACTTCCTCTACCTCTTCCTTGCACCGCCGTCCTTTCGCCTTCGGCCTCGGCGATGGCGTCCAACGCGCCTGCTTCGAGTGGGAAGTTGACGACGACCTTTTGAATAGCAGAACCTGAAGGCAACATGGTCGTAGGCGTTGGCGGCCTCGATGCAGATTCGAAGGTTCATATTTGATTTCCCTCGAAGCCACACTGCTTTATTAAGATCTTTTGAGTTTCCAATATGTGGGTTTTCTTTATCAGCTTCAAGTGAAACTAATGACAAGGAAAAAGGGAAGAATATGGATATTGAAGATTCTACAAATGACAACCTTGATCAAGTAAACGAAAAGAGCAATAATTTTGAACAGGACGAACAAGCTAAATTTGCATAAAACAGAGGAATAAAGTTCTATTTTGAATTCTCAATCTCAAATTTTTAAATTCTGAATCTCAAATTTTTAAATTCTTTATAATTTGATTGTTTTAGAGTTAAAAACTTGTAAATAATTAAGCTTTTAGACACAAGGAACATTTCCACAACAGCCATAGAATGCTAAGGTGTAGAGTAAATAATTCTGCATTTGTCTTTCATGTTTCAGCCACCCCTCAATCAAGATACAATCAATACCCAGAAACATTCAGTGTTGAATTTTGGGGTAGCACTACCTTAAATCATTAGGCTTTTATTGGATTCGTTTGATTGGATTCTTCCATAAACTGAGACATTTGTTTGTGCTGGCAATGCTTAATTCATGGTCCTTATTTTGCTTTTTCCCTAAATGCATTGTTTAGGAATTTTCGTAGGGTTTATGAGTGGAAATTCATCAATTGTCTTGAACTTTGGACTGGTGCTGTTTGTGCCTACAGTTCAGAATCTGACTTTAAGCAACTTGCATATCCATTGACCCAAATAATTTCTAGAGTAGCTTGTTTGGTTCCCATAGCCAGGTATTTTCCCCTTAGGTTGAGATGTGGAAGAATGTTGAACCAGATCGCAGCTTCTACCCATTCCTTTGTACTAGTGTCTATTCTCAATTCGATTTGTATTTAACACGAGTCGACAGATACCGTTTCGAGATAGAATAAGTACCCTAACAACTGAGTTGAAGAAAATAGGCAGGCACACCATCGTGGTTGCGGAGCACCGACAAAAGTGGTGGTGGCTGTGCAGGGATGACGACGCCAGACCGACTTCTCTCGATGAGTTTCTCGAGGTAGAACGATGGTACGACGACGTGGTGAGGCGGCGGAACTTGAAGAAACGTATATGAACCTTTGATGATGTTTTGAATTCACCTGAAACTTTTTTTTATTTTTTAATTACATATTTTCCACTATGCTATGCCACATCATAAAATTATTCCACCGAAAAATATCATGTTTAAAAATTTGGACACATCAATCTCCAATCTCATGGAGATTTTAAAAAAACAAGATTGAACTGAGAAAAATCTACATAAACAACGACAACCAGGTTTAAGCATGTTCAAATCCTCGTTTTGAGGTTTTTGTGACTTCAGAAAGTGTCTCTAGTGATTCTTTTACCATGTGCTTTCCTCTTGGCTTTGTTCTCGTTTCGGACCTTATTCCTAAGGACCGCGATATTCCAACAACGCATATTTAACACTGTTTTGACAACGCCACGTGTCGTTGTTTGATTGGTTTGTTTTAAAAATAAACTTTTTTTAAAACCTACGAAACGGAAGTCCGTAACCCTTATTTTTACTGAAATTCCGAAAATAGCCCTTTCTCTGTTCCATTGGAAACGAAGGTGCGTTCTCTTGGAAGGTCGAAGGTCGCGTTTCGTGGCGCTTCACTTTGTTTTGTGTGCGTTCGTCTTCGAAGCTTCCATCTTCGCTGTCGTTGTCTCGCTCTCTCGCTCTATCATTTTTACTTTGTGTTAATCTCACTTATAATGACAAAAGTAAGGAGTTGATCAAATTCTGAGTGGGGAGATGGGTGTTGGTCATTGATGTAAACGCAAGAAGTGTGGAGTGACCCATGAGTAGGGGGACGAAGTAGTGCAAGGGATGAGTCAGAGTGTTGAAAAAATGGTCTGGTAATCGTTTACAGAATCCTGGTAAACGATTACCCGAGAGAAAATTGGATTTTGTACATAAAGTCCAACACAGGTAGTCAGCCAGGTGAACAGGGGTCACCATTGGAAAAAAAGCTCAGTTTTAGGCAGTTCTGCACCTGTCTGAGGCTGGTCCAGGTGTTTCAGTGGTGGGAGAGGGTGGTTGGTGATGTGATGTGTGTCCAAGGAGTGTGGGGTGACCCCTCATCAGTTGGAGGAGCAACCTCTGCAAGGGATGAGTGAGGGTGTTGAAAAAAGGGTTTGGTAATCGTTTACAGCATCCCTGTAAACGATTACCCGAGACAAAAATGGATTTTGTACAGAAAGTCCAACACAGGTACTCAGTCAGGTGAACAGGGGTCACCATTGGAAAAAAAGGTAAGTTTTAGGCACTTCTGCACCTGTCTGAGGCTGGTCCAGGTGTTTCAGTGGTGGGAGAGGGTGGTTGGTGATGTGATGTGAGTCCAAGGACTGTGGGGTGACCCCTCATCAGTTGGAGGAGCAAGCTCTGCAAGGGATTTGTTGACCAAAAAACCATACAAGTGAATTTAAGGGTCATTACCGGTTGGGAGGTTATGTTTGATGACCCCAAGAAGTGGGGAAGAAGTCATTCTTACTGAGGGGACCAAGTTGGACAAGTGCAGAGCTAATCTGGAGAAAAAACATTGTCGTAATCGTTTACAGTGGCCTCGTAAACGATTACACGAGAGAAATCACTGTTTTGTACAGAAAGTTGAACTGAAGTAGTCAGTTGTGGTGTCCTGGTTGATCATTGGCAAAAACTGTTAATTTAAAGCACAAGTCCACTTGTATTTACCTGGTGTTGGTGTTTGACTGGTGGTAGAGGGTGGTAGGTGATTGGAGGTGACCCCAAGAAGTGGGAAAGAAGCCATTCTTACTGAAGGGACCAAGTTGGACAAGTGCAGACCCAATCTGCAGAAAAAACACTATGGTAATCGTTTACAGTATCCTTGTAATCGATTACAGTGTCAAAAAAGGTGTAAACTTGCTTTCTAAGGCATAATTTGAAAGGTCTTTGAGTATAGATTCCAACAAAACAAGAATCAACTCATTTGGAGTTCGGTGGAGAAAGTTATGAGCAAAAGAACAAGCAAAGGTGAGAGTTGGCAAAAATATATGAAACGCTAACTTGAAAGAATAAACTGTACCAACTCAGATGTCCAAAAATTACAAATTAGTAGTCATTGGAAAGATTTTTGAGTCTAGTTTCTAATAAAAAAAGAATCACATCATTTGGAAGTCGGTGGGAAAAGTTATCAGTAAAATAGCCAGCAAAGGTCAAAGTTGACAGCATGTTATCTCACCCAAGTTGCTCATCTCATAAACATTGCTTTTTTCCTTCATCATGGGGTGCCAAAACATCACTTCCCACCACTGAAACACCAGGACCAGCATAAGAAAAGTGCAAAAGTGCTTAAAACTCACCTTTTTGGCCAATGGTGACCCCAGTTCACCTGACTGAGTACTTGTGTTGGACTTTCTGTACAAAATCCAGTTTTGTCTCGGGTAATCGTTTACAGTGTCCTTGTAATCGATTACAGTGTCAAAAAAGGTGTAAACTTGATTTCTAAGGCATAATTTGAAAGGTCTTTGAGTATAGATTCCAACAAAACAAGAATCAACTCATTTGGTGTTCGGTGGAGAAAGTTATGAGCAAAAGAACAAGCAAAGGTCAGAGTTGTCAAAAATATATGGAACGCTAACTTGAAAGAATAAACTGTACCAACTCAGATGTCCAAAAAATACAAATTAGTAGTCATTGGAAAGATTTTTTAGTCTAGTTTCTAATAAAAAAAGAATCACATCATTTGGAGGTCGGTGGGAAAAGTTATCAGTAAAATAGGCACCAAAGGTCAAAGTTGACAGCATGTTATCTCACCCAAGTTGCTCATCTCATAAACATTGTTTTTTTCCTCCATCATGGGGTGCCAAAACATCACTTCCCACCACTGAAACACCAGGACCAGCCTAAGAAAAGTGCAAACGTGCTTAAAACTCACCTTTTTGGCCAATGGTGACCCCAATTCACCTGACTGAGTACCTGTGTTGGACTTTCTGTACAAAATCCAGTTTTGTCTCGGGTAATCATTTACAGTGTCCTTGTAATCGATTACAGTGTCAAAAAAGGTGTAAACTTGATTTCTAAGGCATAATATGAAAGGTCTTCGAGTATAGATTCCAACAAAACAAGAATCAACTCATTTGGAGTTCGGTGGAGAAAGTTATGAGCAAAAGAACAAGCAAAGGTCAGAGTTGTCAAAAATATATGGAACGCTAACTTGAAAGAATAAACTGTACCAACTCAGATGTCCAAAAAATACAAATTAGTAGTCATTGGAAAGATTTTTTAGTCTAGTTTCTAATAAAAAAAGAATCACATCATTTGGAGGTCGGTGGGAAAAGTTATCAGTAAAATAGGCAGCAAAGGTCAAAGTTGACAGCATGTTATCTCACCCAAGTTGCTCATCTCATAAACATTGTTTTTTTCCTCCATCATGGGGTGCCGAAACATCACTTCCCACCACTGAAACACCAGGACCAGCCTAAGAAAAGTGCAAAAGTGCTTAAAACTCACCTTTTTGGCCAATGGTGACCCCAGTTCACCTGACTGAGTACCTGTGTTGGACTTTCTGTACAAAATCCAGTTTTCTCTCGGGTAATCGTTTACAGTGTCCTTGTAATCGATTACAGTGTCAAAAAAGGTGTAAACTTGATTTCTAAGGCATAATTTGAAAGGTCTTTGAGTATAGATTCCAACAAAACAAGAATCAACTCATTTGGAGTTCGGTGGAGAAAGTTATGAGCAAAAGAACAAGCAAAGGTCAGAGTTGGCAAAAATATATGAAACGCTAACTTGAAAGAATAAACTGTACCAACTCAGATGTCCAAAAAATACAAATTAGTAGTCATTGGAAAGATTTTTGAGTCTAGTTTCTAATAAAAAAAGAATCACATCATTTGGAGGTCGGTGGGAAAAGTTATCAGTAAAATAGCCAGCAAAGGTCAAAGTTGACAGCATGTTATCTCACCCAAGTTGCTCATCTCATAAACATTGTTTTTTTCCTTCATCATGGGGTGCCAAAACATCACTTCCCACCACTGAAACACCAGGACCAGCATAAGAAAAGTGCAAAGTGCTTAAAACTCACCTTTTTGGCCAATGGTGACCCCAGTTCACCTAACTGAGTATCTGTGTTGGACTTTCTGTACAAAATCCAGTTTTGTCTCGGGTAATCGTTTGCAGGGATGCTGTAAACGATTACCAGACCCTTTTTTCAACACCCTCACTCATCCCTTGCAGAGGTTGCTCCTCCAACTGATGAGGGGTCACCCCACACTCCTTGGACACACATCACATCACCAGCCACCCTCTCCCACCACTGAAACACCTGGACCAGCCTCAGACAGGTGCAGAACTGCCTAAAACTGAGCTTTTTTTCCAATGGTGACCCCTGTTCACCTGGCTGACTACCTGTGTTGGACTTTATGTACAAAATCCAATTTTCTCTCGGGTAATCGTTTACCAGGATTCTGTAAACGATTACCAGACCATTTTTTCAACACTCTGACTCATCCCTTGCACTACTTCGTCCCCCTACTCATCACGGGTCACTCCACACTTCTTGCGTTTACATCAGTGACCAACACCCATCTCCCCACTCAGAATTTGATCAACTCCTTCCCATTAATTACCATTAATTTTACTGAAAATGGTCTCGTACTTTTCAAATTCTTATTATAATGTTGCGTTCATTTTTCAATCACTACTTTTGTCATTATAAGTGAGATTAACACAAAGTAAAAATGATAGAGCGAGAGAGCGAGACAACGACAGCGAAGATGGAAGCTTCGAAGACGAACGACAGAGCGAGAGAGCGAGACACAATATGGAAGGGTTGAACGAACTTCTTTCCCACCCGAAACCTCCCAAACCCAATTCTTTAAATTTTAACGAGAGAGCGAGAGAGCGAGAGAGCGAGAGAGCGACAAGGGTTGAACGAACGTCTTTCCCACCCTAAACCGCGAAACCCAATTCTTCAAATTTTAACCTCGAAATCCCAAAATACCCCTCGCCCCGTAACCCTTTCTCTGTTTTATTTTCAATTTATTTGGCCAATCAAGAGCTGACACATGGCGTTGTTAAATCTGTGTCAAAATTTCGTTGTCCAAATAACATTTTCCTATTCCTAAAGTCCCTCATTTATTTTAGCTGCATGAATTCCGCTGCTCTTTGACGAAGTTGGTCGGTGATTAGTTTCTTGCATAAACTGTTAGAGAAAGTTCTTGATCTTAGAGTTGTGACCATGTGGTGCATTACTACTTTCGGGATAAGGCTCTTGATGTCTAGGATTATTTTCCCAAACCTTTCCTTGAACGCTCGGACGTATTCGCATATCTCTTGTCAAAATTTTATAAACGCAATGGACGTAAGATGGTGTGGCTTGTGTTATCGAAAATTCTGCCCCAAACTTGGTTACCATTAATGTGTTGAAACAATCAATAGAGTCAGGAGGTAACCTCGTGAACCACCCTAAAACAACTCTTTTCAACCAGGTGGGAAAATTTTTTTCACCATATAGCATCATCATTATTTAAGCTTACTTGTGTGACATAAATGTCTACATGCTCATCGAGATGTAACATTCTGTCATACTTCTCAAAAGTAGTGCATTTCTAGTTTGTCAAGAGCAGAAGTATCCCCTGAGTGAAAGGATGTCGTTTGGCAGAAGATTCAAAAGTTGCATAAGATGAGGGTGGTTTAGTTTGAGTGATGTTCGAACTATATTCATTCATAGGTGTTGTCCACATTATCTTTGAGGAATTCAATTGACTCGTGTTTGGGCTGGGAGGAGGACAATCCTCATGAACTTTTGTACTATACAGGCGTTCTTGGCCTTTACCGCATTTCTTTCTTCAAAACTCTTTCATTTCAAAGTTTTGATTCGCTTCCTTAGTTCAGACAGTGTTATCGTGTCATCCATTGGGTTTTTCTCAACGTGTTCTTCAATGAGTACTTCTTCATTTGCCAATCTTGGGAGTGACCTTAGGGTGCTACAAGATCCTTTGGCTCCACAGCGAGTGTCAAACCAACAAATGTGTAATAAGGCATATATATATATATACCTGCAAAATCCTTGCGTTTTCAATTATGTGTATTAATGTTAAAACAAATGTGAATCATCTATCTCTTTCCAACACATATATACGTGGTACTAAACCATAACCATACCTAAATTTTTTTTTCACCTTCAATTATGTCTATATTATTTTAAAATTTTCTATAGCTCATATATAAGAAAAGTAATAAACATATAATAAACTATTAAATTTAAAAATGAATTATAAAAAAGAATTATTTGATTTAAAGGCAGACCCACACTTAGGTAAAAATAATTAAAAACCCGTTTAGGTTTCTAAAATATACATTTTCGTGATTGCAGTATTTTATATTCGTTTAAACCCTCCCTTGGTCCTCAAGTTTGTATGAAAATCTCAGTTCGGTCCTCTTTTTTCATCTGTCTCAATTGTGTCATATTTTTTGTAAAAATGAGCACATTGTACCATAACCGTTAAGTGGTGTGAGACGGCGTTAAATTTAAGACGACGTGGTGCACAGAGAATGTGTTGATGTGTGTTGATGACTTACGTGGACTGTTTTGAATAAATAAATAGTGTTGATGTGACATAAGTACCCTTTATTCATTTTAGGTATATCAAAATTAGGGATTTGAAATTGGAATTGGGGATTTAATTTCATTGTTGCGAGACGAAGCGGAGGACGAACAACAACTCCAATCTTGAAGAAGACGAAGAGAATCCAACCGATAGTTGACGCGACTAAGGTAAGATATTTCGTTTCGTCTTTGGTTTTGTGTTTGAACGCATAACTGTGATTTTGGTTTTACGAACGAACATGTGCATCTTCGACAATTGGGTTTTTGTCTTGGTGTGTAACAATTTTTATAATGATTTGTGGTCCCCATTTTGCATGTTCAATTATTACATTGTAGTTTACACATTGTGGTCCCAAATTTTGTTTGTTGAATTGTTTATCAGCTGTAGTGGTCCCCTGTCTGTGAGTGTTTCGTTAGTGGGGATGTTACTTTGTTCCCTGTCCCCCTGTTTGTGTCGGTGTGAGTGTTTAGTTAGTGAGTGAGTGTTTTCGTAGTGGTAGCACTGTAATATTCGAAACAGTTGTTAACCCCCATAATGTACAGGTTATAAAAGCAAGTTGTTGATATGGATGAGGAACGTATTAAGGTGGTGGTCCACCATTGTGGAAATTTTGTCAGTGATGATAATGGGAAGTTAAAATTTGAAGGAGAGAAAGCAGAATGGTCTTGTGATCCAGACTTGTGGAGCTATTTTGGCATAGTAGCCTCAGTCAAAGAATTAGGTCATATGGACATCAAAGAATTATGGTACGGTTTAGGAGGTCAGTCTGTGGACCCAGATAGGTTAGAATTATTAATTGATGATAGGGGTGTCATGCACATGTTGAACATTGCTAGGTTAAATGATGAAATTCATCTGTATGTGGTTCATAATATGATGGAACCAGAAATAATAGAAATGATTGATTGGGTTGGTGGTCAAGTTGATGATGAAGGTGATGTTGCAACACAAGTGGAGGAGGTTGAGGTTGTTGGTGATGGTCAACTTGGAACAGAAATGGTGGAGGGTTAGGGGGATACCCATGAGGGTGATGGTCAGGTCCATACTGAAGTTGGAACAAAAATGGTGGAGGGTGAGGGGGATGCCCATGAGGGTAATGGTGACGTCCATACTGAAGTCATAACAGAAATGGTGAAGGGTGAGGGGGATGCCCAGGATGGTGATGGTCTGGATCATACTACAGTAGGAACAAAAATGGTTGAGGGTCAGGGTGATGCCCATGAGGGTGAAGGTGATGGGTATGAGGGTCATGGTGAGGATCATAGTGATGTTGGTACAAAAATGGTTGAGGGTGAGGGTAATGCCCATGAGGGTGAAGGTGATGGGTATGAGGGTGATGGTGAGGATCATAGTGATGTTGGTACAAAAAATGGTTGAGGGTGAGGTTGAGGGTGAGGGTGAGGGTGAGGGTGATGGTGAGGATGTTGACGTCCATGAGGTTGAGCTAGAGGATTTAAGAGAGGATGATGATGTAGAGGACAGTGAGGGTGATGATGTACATCAGGCAGAGACTGAGGACGAAGATGTAGATGTGAGTGAAGGAAGTCTAATTGATGTCAGCGTGCATTGTGACATTGGGACTTCTAAAGGAAATGTGGGAGAACAAGCTTCCAGTGCATTACTTGAGTCTGAAGGATCAACATGTAATGAATTTATTCATGATGTCTGTGGGTTGTCTGACAATGAGTGGCTATCAGAGGAGTTGATTAGTGGATCAGATAGTGAGGACAATGTTGGGTGGACTAAGATAAGGTTTCCCACTTTTAGTATGCCTAAAACTTTGGTGGGTTATAAATGGGAAGCAGGAACCTATTTTGCTGAGAAAAATGAATTCACAGATGCCATAAGGACTTATGCACTAAGTAATGGGAGAAGTTTAAAATTTATTAAGAATGATAAGAAAAGGATTTCTGTGAAGTGCTTGGGTGGAAGAGGAAATTGTACATGGTATGCGTATTGTTCCTTTAGGACTGATGTCAGTGCATGGCAACTGAGAAAAGTGTTTGATGTTCACAACTGTAGTAGAGATTTCAATGTAAAGTTGATGACTTCAAAGTGGTTAAGTGAAAGGATGGAGAAAACTGTGAGAGAAAATCCTACAATGAAGGTCATGGACATTAGGGACAAAGTTACTAGGAAATGGAATGTAGGAATTTCAAGAAATATGACGTTTAGGGCAAGAGCAATGGCAAAAGATAAGGTTGAAGGATCATTCAAAGATCAATATAGAAGACTTCACGATTATGGTCATGAGCTGCTGAAAACAAATCCAGGAACAACAATACAAATTAAAGTTGATAACAGTAATGGTGAGGTCATATTCCAAAGATTTTATGCATGCTTGAAGGCATGCAAGGATGGCTTCATTTGTTGTAGACCTATTATTGGCTTGGATGGATGCTTTCTGAAAAGCAAGTATGGAGGGGAGTTACTAACAGTAGTGAGAAGAGATGGAAACGACCAAATGTTGCCCATAACATATGCTATTGTTGAGGTAGAAAACAAAGACTCCTGAACTTGGTTCTTGGAGCACCTTATTGAGGACTTTGGTGGGGCAGCTGTATGTGCAGGATGCACGTTTATTTCAGACCAACAAAAGGTCAGTCAATGTTCAATATCTTGTACATATAACTGAATATCTTCATTAAACAAATGTTAATTAAAATATGTTGAATATGTTAGGGTATTTTGCCAACAATCCAAGATCTTCTACCTGGTGTAGAACAAAGATTTTGTGTTAGGCATTTATATTCAAACTTCAGAAAAAAATTTCCTGGAAAAAACCTTAAACGTCTCATGTGGCGGGCAGCAACAGCCACACACCCACAACAATGGGAGGCTAAAATGAGGAATATTAAAGACACCAATTTGGACGCATTTAAATATCTGCTTGCCATCCCACCTAGGTATGTATTAAGTCTTGTAATTATTAACTCTTATAATTATTTAAATATTTGCTTGCCATGACACATACTTGACTAGTTATATTCACTTATCCCAGGTTTGGTCAAGATCTAGATTCACCTCTAGATCAAATGTGACACTCTTGTGAACAACATGTGTGAGGGCTTTAATAGTGTGCTAGTTGATAGTAGGTCTAAGCCTATTATTAGCATGTTAGAAGACATAAGGGTGTACATAATGAAGAGATGGGCTGCCAACAGGACAAAGATCACATCATATCAAGGTTCAATTTGCCCCAAGGTTTTTAACAGATTTCAGAAGGAGTCCTGGTTAACTAGATATTGGTTACCAAGGTAACTTTTATGATGTGTGCTTCTATTCATGTTAACTTTGTTTCCATTTATAGTGATCCATCTAATTGTGTTTTGAATTGTGTATTACATACAGGTGGTCAAGAGAAAAATTATTTGAAGTGAAACATCTTTCAGAATTTGGTCATCAATTGGTTGTGAATGTTGACAACATGGACTGCACATGTAGAAAATGGGCAATTATTGGCATTCCGTGTAATCATGCCATCACTGCAATGAATTTTTTGAATATAAATGCAGAAGAAATACATTGGCCACTGGTTTAGGAAGTCTACTTATGAAGAGACTTACAACACAATAATTAACCCTATCAATGGACAACATGTTTGGGATGTTACACCCTATGCAGATATATTACCACCAAAGAAGACGACAATGCCAGGAAGGCCCAAGAAGAAACAAAGACTAGAGGATTGGGAGTTGAAGAAGAATAACAGTGAATTAAGAAAGGGTGGGCAGAGGAAAAGATGTGCCATCTGCAAAGAACTTGGACACAACATAAAAGGTTGTCCACAAAGACCTCCAACAGTAGAGGTTCCTACTGCCCAATCTGAACAAGTCACCCAACCTCCAGCAACAGATGTTCCTATTACTCACCAAACAACTATGCCTTTATCTGATGAATGATGTGATCAATGATCTAATGTACTGAACTTATTTATATTTTGTAGCAAATGTTTGCTCTATCATTTTGAACACAGTTTGTGAAAATGTATTGTTATGATGTATTTTGGATATGTAAGACAATGTTGTTATCATTTTGAACAACTTCTGTTATGATGTAAGACAATGTTATGATGTAAGACAATGTTTGTGGTTATGAGAAAGTGATTACTGCCCAATTTCGTTATCACTCATCAACTTTATTGGTCATTGCTTTATCATGTTTCTCATTATAACACTTAGTCATGATTTTGCTTTATGATTATTCCACTTAAAGTAACAATGTAATTAAATGAAATTAAATTACACACATTATCACTGTAATAACTCACCAACATTAATAAAACACACATTACATATAAGCCAAGTTTCAAGTCTGATCACAGATGACACAACATCAACCAACTTTCACCAACATTGCTAATACAATTACATTCAAAACAAATATGACAAAGATCATCCCCACTAACAATTTAAACCACTTATCCAACTTAACTAAACTTTTCTCTATAAAACCCAGTCTGATCTTTTGACCATATGTTTCTTCCATTTGCAACACACTGTCTTCCATGCTTATGGCACCCACTTCTTCATTTCTTACACTACCAGTCCTTTCTTCTACATTCAGCCCATTTCCTTTATTTCCTTCGTCAATGCACCACTTGAAGAAGTTGCAACCAACCAATTCTCCACTCCCACCCTGTTCAACAACAACACACACTCCTTCGTCAAAACCCAAATAAATAGACATAGATTTATGGTTATATCAAACTGACCTTGAAGTTAGGGCAACCCCAGAATTTTTTCCCCTTGTTTTTAGGGGTTCTCGCAATACGAAACATTGCACTGTGACCACAGAGGCATGTTGGTTTTCCATCCAACCTCCTAACACTGCCACTACTATGTTTCATGGCCGAACCCAAACATTTGCAAGTGGAAGATGAACGAGACATCCTTACCACCACCTCAACACCACAGTGCTTACCCAAGACGTAAGACAACAGGTGTGCTTCACCGAGACGAAACACGAAAGACGTTCCTCCTCTTCTTCCCCAACATGAAAATATAGTTTGGATGAGAGCGGATGCCCTTAAATGTTAGGGCTTCGTAGGCTACCTGGATAAAACACAAGACACACTCAATTTTAGTGCACAATGCCACGTCGGTAAATGAAAAAATCCAGCTCATATCAATTTAACGTCGTCTCACACCACTTAATAGTTATGGTACAATGTGCTCATTTTTACAAAATATATGACCCAATTAAAATAAATAAAAAAACGAAAACCGGCTGAGATTTTCGTACAAACTTGAGGACCAAGGGTTTAAATCTTTTATATTCTACTGTAAATTTACTTACGTAAACTAGTTTTAAAAAGCTGTTGGAAAGTAGTAGATGGCAGGACCCATGTAAGGTGAATTATTGAGTGTAAGGTAGAAAGACACGTACCATTATGCACTAAGACTGCCACCTCTCTGGTCCTCTTCTTCAGCAGTTGTCACAATCCATTCTATCACCATCAACACCATATATATTTTGTGTTCCAAACTCTAGCATTTACTTTTCATGTATAAAAAATAAAAATATTTAAAACATTTTAAACATAAATATAATTACTGATACATGTTTAGTCCACTCCATCTTAAAATCGAATATGCACAAAAACCTGTCTTAGAAAACGACGCTGAATTGGCTGTGTCCCCACAATTGTTGCTGTTACGCATTTAAAACAAGCTCAGATGATATGATACCTTCTACGTACGGATTCTCTCCAGCAACTACCTTTTCTCTGCTAATGAAATTTTTACCCAAAAATGTATAAAAAAGATAAATATTTATTATTATTATATTCTTTATCTTTTATCAAAGTTTCTTTTTTCTCATATTGGAGACCACATTTAATAGTTTTTTTTGTTCATAATAATAGTTAAAATGGGTCACTATGGTTGGGAGAAGTGAATCTACCTTAACCTAATTTATAAAAGAAATGTTTCTTCCTGCGCTACAATGATATTTACATGCACTCCACAAAGGTTCAGAAATAACTAGTTGAAGCTAATAAAATGTTTAAAGAATAATTTTAATGTATTATTTCAAAGAGTAGAGTACTATATATATATATATATATATATATATATATTTAAGGATCCTCTAATTCTTCATCTATTAAAGGAATGACAGATGCATAAATCTACACAAATTATAATAATATTTAAATTATAACTAACACAATATTTGATTGTCTAATATTCTTTAATAGAATATTTAGCATATCTTAACACCACACTCAAGTTGGTGCATGAATATCACACATTCCCAATTTGAATAGAGACTCATTAAATAATTTTCTTGACACTACTTTGGTGAGAACATCAACCAACTGCAATTCTAATCTTACAAAAGGAAATGAAATTACTCCAGCTTCAAGCTTCTCTTTGATGAAATGTCTATCAATCTCCACATGCTTTGTTATATCATGTTGCACAGGATTGTGAGCAATTGCTATAGCCGAAGCATTGTCACAGTACAAACTCATAGCTTCATTTTGTTTAAAGCCCAAATCCAATAGCACATTTTTAATCCACAAAAGTTAACATACACCTAGTGTCATGCCTCTGAATTCTGCTTCAGCACTAGATCTTGCTACTACAGGTTGTTTTTTACTCCTCCAAGTAACAAGATTCCCTCCTATAAAAGTAAAGTATCCAGAGATAGATTTTCTATCATCTTTTGAACCTGTCCAATCTGCATTAGTGTACCCTTCTACCTTTAAGTTTTCATGATTTGAGAACAAAATTCCTTTTCTAGGAGCGAACTTCAAATATCTCAAAATCCTTTCAACTTCATCCATATGAAGCTTCCGTGGGTCATGCATAAATTGACTAACAACATTCATTACATAGGTGATATTTGGACGTGTATGCCACAAATAAATTAATTTTCCTCCCAGCCTTTGGCATCTTCCTCTGTCTATGCTTGCTGAATTTGAGCATTGAAAGAGTTTATGATTTCGTTCAATTGGTGTATCAGCTGGTTTACTCCCAAGAAACTTAGTTTCTGATAGTAAATCAATAGTATATTTTCTTTAGCATAGAAAAATACCATGTTTTGATCTAGCTACTTCAATACCCAAAATATATTTGAGGTTTCCAAGTTGTTTCATCTCAAATTCAGATACAAGGTATTGTTGTAAACTAGAAATCTCATCTTGGTCATTTCCTGTAACAATCATGTTATCTACATTTAAAATCAAAGCTGCAATTTTTCCTTTTCCTCTCTTGAAAAATAAGGTTGATCAGAGTTACTTGCTCTATAGCCAAAAAACTTCATAGACTTGCTAAACCTTCCAAACCATGTTCTTGGGGATTGTTTTAATTTGCAAACCTTCATTCCAATTGAATCAGTCATGCCTGGTGGAGAATCCATGTAAATTTCTTCTGAAATTTCTCCGTGTAGGAAAGCACTTTTCACATGAAATTGTAGAAGAGGCCAATCTTGGTTTGTAGCTAGCGACAAAAGTATTCTCACAGTATTTAGCTTGGCTACCGGTGCGAACGTCTCTTGATAATCTACACCATAAGACTGAGTGTAACCTTTAGCCACAAGTTGTTCTTTATACCTCTCAATAGTTTCATCAGCTTTATGCTTAATTGTAAACACCCATTTGCAGCCCACAGTTTTCTTCCCTCTTGGTAAGGACACAAGATCCCAAGCTGCCATCTTCTCAACCATTGCTTCGGTCCATCTAGGATCTGCCAAAGCTTCCTATATATTACTAGGAATAGAAATTGAAGATAATTGAGATACAAACACTACAAAAAAGAAGGGCATTACCGAAGGCCAGAAGCCCTCGAAAACCGCCTAAAACCGTCGGTAAAAGGTAATTACAGACGACTTATCAACGATCAAAGAGCCCTCGGTAAATCTGTTGTCGCTAACAGTTACCGAGGGCTTCCGCCCTTCGGTAATTACCAAGGGCCAAAAGCCTTCGGTAATTACCGAGGGCCAAAAGCCTTCGGTAATTACCGAGGGCCAAAAGCATTCGGTAATTACCGAGGGCCAAAAGCCTTCGGTAAAATGAGGATAAGAATTTTAGAACAAGTTTAATGTTAAACCCTCATTTCCTAAAGTGATATTTGATAGAATCAATTGATTAATTATTTAAAAATTAAAACTAATTTTACAAAAGTTACACAAATAAACAAATGTTTGCTTCTCAATATTTACATGTTGGTAATAAAAAAATTTTGCACTCTCAATCAACCACAAATTAATTGTCACTGATAACGACTTCACAAAATTTGAGATTAGAAAACTATATAAACAAATTAATTTTCTTAATTTCTTCAATCAAACCTACGTGTACTTAGCTAGCTATAGCTTTTTCCTACTTTTATTTGGAAAATTTGCCCTTTTTCACTTTTAATTCAGCTATACACACACATATAAAAGGCTACACCTACAGAGTTAGAGACATTAAATTTGCAGGAAAGAGACAGGTTAATTAAGGAACATATATATATGTAGAGAATTTCATGCATATATATATATATATATATATATATATATATATATATCATATTTTATATTTGTTTTTGTTGATTTCTTTTTGTTTCATACTTTTGTAAAAAAAAGGACATCTTAATCTTTGGGTACTGAGAATATGTGAATAGTATAGCACTTAGTCTGAAAGAAGACTTTACCACAAAAAGTTAATGAAAAAAGTTCAAAAAATGGTAAAGGTGGGGCTAAATTCGTTGTCATGAACTAGTAATCCACAAACATTAACAGTAAAATAGACCCAAAGTAATAATGAATGATCAAACTATATATGACTATGACAAGGCCTTTCCACTCAGAATAGACCCTGCCATCCACCCAAAATGCTCTTCATTTCTTTTAGCCTATGTTTGATACATTCTACTTTTAAATTAAAACAGATTAATTAAGATTAATAGTAGTGCTCAATTACATTCAACACAACACAGATATACTTGGCAGCTTTCTAGGTTTTCATAAAGGAATAAACTTGGCACCAATGCCTAACGCAATTGAGCAACCAAAAATGAATCCCCTGAGATGCTTCAAATTCTAGGAATGGCTCTCCTCTGCGTGAATCCATCACCACAAACATAGCCATGGTTGTGAATCCAAAAGCAGCAGTTCACTGTTCAAGTTTTTCCACATCATGTGAACCTTTAATAATAGAATCAACATCTTCTTCTTCTTCTTAGCCACCAATTTCATTACTAGATTTGTTAATTTTTTTTTCAACCTACAAATTATTTGTATAGATTAGTATTATATGGATTTCGATCCTTATCTTTAGGAGATATGATCTTGTTAGAAAGAGAAAGGCACAAACATAATTGGTGGATTCTACTTGTGTTGCACTAAAATTCATGAAGAAAATGCTCCAGGACTAGTCCCACTGACATAATCTAACAACCTGCTTTATTTATGTTTTTTTTCATCCTTTGTGTCTGTCTTTGACTCTCTGCTCTTCCTCTTTGTTCAGTTTTTTTCCTCTACAAATTAACACCCTTTGTTCCCTTTCTCCCTCACTTCCTCATCCCTAAACTCACCCTTCCAATTAAAGGAATTGAATTATTGTACAAAGGCCTTACAACAACTAAAATTGCTAACTTAGGTCCTAAAACAATTAAGGTCGTTGGAAATAACTCAATTAGCAAAAAGACATTGGTTCTTAGCAACTAAGCAATTGAAATTGGTCCTTACAGCAACTGGAACACTGGTATGAACAATCTGACCAGGGCAACCTACGTTGTAAACATCAATTATTCACTTTCCAAACACAATGTTCAGACAAGAATCCTAAAGGTTCAAACTTCAGAGAGAAATCATCCTTTCAGAAAAGAAGGGTTCCCTCCAATCACCCATCATTTTAATTTTGTTGTGGTCAAGTCAAGTACAACATCTGAAAGTGACTATTGGGGTCAAAGTATTGGAAAACAGATTCTGGTACAAGGTGATTATTCCAGTGTTACTTTGTTTTAGAAGATTTTGATGTCCCTTTTTACTTAATCAATATACTTTGTTAAGTGGTCCTATATTTTTTAAACTTGTTTTATTCCAGTCCAGATGTATTACGAGCTTAACTAAGGGACACCACTTGCTAGAGAGTCAAACATTCAAATTTATTGTCAATCCGGTAATATTTGAGATATGACTCTAATGGGACTGTTGAACATCCATACACTTCAACGTATAATATGTTTCTCCGCGAGTATTATGAAATGCAGGGTTAATCAATGCCTAACTGAGATAACTATACTGTTAGAAACAGGTTTTAGAATTAATGTTCAGACCAAAAAGGTAAGGAATTAGAGTTGCTCAACAAAGCCAGTTATAACTCTCGCTTTTACGACTCAATGTTAGGAAATTAAGCAAGACACCGAATCTTGCGACTAAAATTATTGTTGAGTTCTTCAATTCACCCGTAGAACAAAAAAAGATGCCAATATCTGAAGACAAAAATATTTTGCCAGACTTGCATTAGATACAAAACAGATTCGGATGGCCAGAGAAGTAAACGTCTACGTTTTCGGAAAGATGGGGTTCCATATCTGTGTGAGTACCTTGTCCTTACAGAAATATCAACAATGCAAACAAGTTCACGCATATTGGTAAGAACAGGGCAACAACCAATTACATGGACACATTGCACACAACTAGGGAAGAACAAGGCAATCAATTTATTCAAGTAGCGTTCTAAAACAGAGAACTTACCTCGCACTCCAGAACACCTAATTCAATGGAAGCCAAGCCACACCGCGAGCTCTCAACTCAACAGCCAACCTTGGGCTTCACCGCAACGACCTCCTAACGTTAATCACCATGAATCACCAACCCACTCGCCGCACAAGCCTGACGCGCACGACCACGAACCACCACCCCACCCGCAAGACCCACAGCGACACGACCCACAGCAACACGACGAACCGTACGCACACAATGCCACCGGACAAAACAGACAGAGAGAGGGATAGGGAGAGAATGAACGAAAGCAAGCGAAATGGAATGCAGACAGAGTGAATGGGAAGGTCGATGGGAAGGGAGGACCGAAATCGCAGCTCTTACCCGCAGAGGGGAAGGAGGGCTTTGTTTGACAAAATTGGGGACGAACCCCAATCATTGATTTTTATTGCTGGACGCTCTTACCGAAGGTTTCAAAACCCTCACTAAGGTTTTTTTGACCGTCGGAAACGTGATTTCGTCTAGGCCGTCGATGATTCACTTTTTGCCCCTTGGTAAAGCACTTTTACCGACGATAGACAGGCCTTCGGAAAAATACCCTCGGTAATTCGCGTTTTTCTTTTAGTGAAATTATGCAAACTGAGATAACTTGATGAGAGATGACACATATTTACTCATGGAATATTTAACTTTGGCTTGGAGGTTTGGTTCATATTTAACTGGAGGTTGACCACGGTTAGAACGAGGTGGAAGAATATATTAAACAGTAGTAGCTCAATGTTTGGTGTGCTGGTGGTCTCACGCAGACAAACCAACATCATGATTATGCACTTCACTTTCATTGCCTCCCTGAAGTGGAGAATCAATATAAAAAAATTCATGCTCATTAAATGTCACATCCATAGAAATATAAAATTTCTTTGATGGTGGATGGTAAGCACGATAACCTTTTTGAGTTGATCCATACCCAACAAAAACACATTTGATCGCTCGTTCTTCAAGCTTTGTACATTGATGTGGGTGTAAGTGAACATATATAACACATCCAAAAATTTGAGATGGTAAATAAACTATGGGAGGAAGGATACAATGATCAGACAACACATCAAAAGGCCTTCGAAAGTTAAGCACACTAGAAGGGGTTCGATTAATTAAATAAATGGTAGAGCTCACAGCCTCACCCCATAAACGAGATGGGACATTACCATCTATCAAAAGTGATCTTGTCACCTCTAATATATGTCTATTTTTCCTCTCAGCCACTCCATTTTGTTGTGGTGAATAAGGACATGTAGTTTGATGCAAGATGCCTTTAGAGTTCATGAACTCTATTAATTCAGTCTTAAAATATTCCCCACCATTGTCTGATCAAATGACCTTAATAGATGTGTTAAATTGTGTAACAACCAAATGATAGAAGGAACGAACCACATCACACACATCACTTTTATATTTAAGCAAATATACATAGGTTACCCGAGTACAATCATCAACAAAACTATAAACCATTTTTTTCCATTATGTGTAGATTGCGTGGCAGGGCCCCAAACATCAGTGTGAATTAATGAAAGAGGAAAATTAGTTTTGTTATTTCTTAAAGGAAACACAACACGATGATTTTTTGCCAAAACACAAGTTTCACAAAAAAATCAGAAATATTGCATTTATGAAATAGTGATGGAAATAATGTTTTTAAATAACCAAAAGAGGGATGTCCCAACCGTCTTTGCCACAACCGGATTTCTTTTTTGTTTTTATCTTAAATGTGATCGTTCGCAAGACAAGCCAATCCTTTTCTATGATTTGATTGTGAGACATTTTCAAGATAATACACTCCTTCACTCTCTCTACCACTAGCAATCTTCTCCTTGGAATGGATGTTCTGAAAAAGACAATGGGTTAGGTAAAACAAGGCGACACAAGAATGTGATTTGGTTAACTTGTTGACGAAGATAAGATTACAGTTTAATGTAGGAACAAATAAAACATAAGGAATCGATAAGGAGGGTGAGAGAGATATAATACTTATACCTTCAATAGGAGATGAGACCCATTGGCATTAATAATAACAATTTTAGAACAATTAGAGAAAAAATTAGTAAATATATGAAGATCACAAGTCATATGATCAATAGCACCCGAATCAATTATCCAATCACTACCCTTAGTAACAACAAAAAGATTAAGGGCAGAGTTAGATATACCTGACTTAGTCACAAATCTGGTAGTAGTAGAAATATAACTCTTGGAAGCAGCGGAAGTTCCAGAATCATGTTTCTTCGGTTGATTATCATCGAAAGAAGCCATCAGAAATATTCAATGAAAAGAAACATTGATTCCTATATTGTAGAGGATATCAGTGTTTGGCTTTGATACCATAACAAAATGTTTAAATAATAATTTTGATGTATTATTTCAAAGAGTAGAGTACCATATATATACATTCAAGGATCCTATAATTCTTCATCTATTAAAAGAATGACATGTGCATAAATCTGCACAAATTATAATAATATCTAAATTATAACTAACACAATATTTGATTGTCTAATATCCTTTAGTAGAATATTTGGCATATCTTAACACACGCTATCTTCTTTTCTTTTTAAATTAAACCAACATTAAAAAAATACTTAATTAGGATTAATGTGATTGATATTAAAAAATGTGTATTTGTTATATATATATATATATATATATATATATATATATATATATATATATATATAAAATATTTATTTGGTGTATACATTTATTTTTTCTATTTTACCCTTAATGATATAACTTACTTAGTTTTACTAAATGTTATACTTACTTGGAAATAGGAACAAACTTTACAGAACATTTAGATACAAAACTATATCTAATTTCATGTGTTCAACATAACTTTTTTTTTTATTTTTTCATAATAATTTCATTAATTATTTACTATTTTTAAACATTTTTAGTATGTCTTTTATGTAGTTTATTTATATGTCTTCATAATTTTGTAGCTTCAAAAATTAGTATTTTTTTAATAATTTAATTAATTATTCATTGTTTTTAAATATTTTTAGAATCTTTTATATTTAATTTGTATTTAATTTGGTAATATAGCTTAACTCGCATTTTCAACCTTTAAAATTTACTTACAACAACAATTATTTTTCGACAATTATACCCGTTCTACAACTGAGGTATATCAAAATAAAAAAAAAAAAAGATGATTTTTCGTCTCAGTTATGAATCCAAGAAAAAGTTCCACATTTTTCTTTATTAAAAAAACATTGAAACAGTCAACCAAAAGTAAAAAATAAAGATGAAAATAATTTGGCTTTTGGCTTTGATTCTATTAATAATGGAGGCATAAACCGCTAAGATATTATTTAATTTCAAGAATTTTAGACTTTAGTTGATACGAGAACTAGTGCAATAGACCTTAAAAGTTAAATAATTATTTCAAATAAGATAGGATCTATCACTACAAAAATAATATATTTTAGGGGAGGTTATTTTCCGGCGGTTTTTAGAACCCCGAAAACTTTCTGGCGGTTTATAACTGAAACCGCCCCTAAATATTTTTTTTATTTCTAGAATAAGTTTTAATCCCGAAATATCTATTCACCTCTCTGTGCCTTCATCATTTCCCTTATTTTTCTAATTTTTCTCCAAACCCTATTTTCTCGCACATAATCATTTTCCCCAACTCTATCTTTTCCCTTGGAACCCCACCCTCCCTCGCGCGCTTCTCTTAGAGATTGGGAGACCATCAAATCCAACGATTCCTTGCTTGGACTCATGTGCAGACGGTTGGAATGGTAGTGGCGAGGTATGCGAAGGAAGGAGAGGAATCCGATGGTCTGAGAGGCGTTCTACTTTTTTGAGGAACAGATCCTCCAAGACGCGAAAAGCACCATAGAAGAAAACGGCGGCGATACCAAATTTGTTCTGATTTAGGGTTTATCTTCTCACACAATCCAAAGTTGCGCTCACCACCACTGGTTTCGATTCTACACCTTCTCCAAAAGCCCTTGAAGCATTGGCGTCGTCTTCGTCGTGGTCTCTCTTACTCACATTAGAGTCACTCTTTGTTCTCTATCACTCGTATCGCGCTGTGTGTCGAAGGAGATTGGATTTGGTCGTTGACTTCTGAACGCGGTGAGAAATCGAAGGTTGGAGTGAGTTTTGATTAATGTCGGTTTGTGTTTGTAGTTATATTGACCCAACTTTGCTCTTTATTCTTTAAAGTTTAAAAATTGCAATTTCAGAAACCCTAGGTTGGTTTGTTCGAATAAGTTCGAGGTCCAATCACCCTCTGCACCAGGTAATTATGAATTGGTTAGAATTAGGTTAGTTTTAATTGGATGTATATTATTAGGAGAGGACATGTTGTTAATCCCATCACTATTGTTCAAATGGAGTGCCCCTTTGGACTCGTGACATTGAGGAGGAGATAGTTCCTCTCTGTAGGTAAGTTCAACTTCTTCTCCATAAACAACAAAATCAGTTATGTTTTGAGGAATCATTAATTGAGAAAATTGATATGCAGAAACTTGAGCTTCTTGGTCTTTCTGAGGATCAGAAGCGGCTCGTAACTATGTGGACCTCATTTGTTAAGAAACATTGGTAAGTTGTTCTTGTTTTGATTCAAATTATATTCTAATATATTGTTTCCATTTGATCTGTATATTAATTTTCTACAATAGTTCCAACAACAATGTCTTCAATTTCTTGAAAAGTGTTCTCTTATCCCAATCAAAATCTCCAAATTGGGTTGCTCTTAATGCGTTTCAGAGACCTCGGAGAACAGTGGTACAACCTCCATCACCAATCCATTGTTTGACCTCCTGCCCTATTGTAGAGAGGCCTTTCATGTCTGCATCCTGCATATATTATGAATATGTTTCAAAACGATGACCTGTGATTGGAATATAGGCTGTAATTGTATTTCAAATACTAGAAAGAGGCTATTGCTAACCCTGATAACTGGAACAAAGAGCCCATTATCAGGATAATAATAAAGTTGGTGCAAAAAATATTTTAAAAAGGCACTTCTGCTTTCTGAAATATATTTCAAATTGTATAGGTTATTTGAGTGTATACTTTATTATACAACATCCATTTAAATTCCTCAAATGATGATTACACAGTAAAGCTTGGGGGCATCATGACATTTTAACTTAAGTATAGTATTTGTTGCTCTGTTTTCTTGATAGAGTTTTCTAGAGTTGTCCATATGACTTTTTAACTGAATTTATTTAAATGAGTCAAATTGATTTCGAAACGTCATTTGCTCTTTACAGGTAAGATATTAAATGCATTCCAGCGGTTCGTGTATTATCAGGTGTTGTTTTTTCTTTTCTGGCTGCATGATTATTTCAATCATAAATCATGGTTTATAAATAAGTAATTTGTCTAGGAATTTGATTTCATTTTAGTAGGTGCCAAAATTTCTTCCAATCAGTTTGACGACTCTCTGTCTTTGTTGCCGAGAAGGATGATACCAGAGAATTAAAGGTATCACAAAATATTTAATTGAAATAATAAAAAAAGTGATAACATCCATAGAGAATAGAAAAAAAGGAGAGGCAAAGGTGTAGCATGGAGGAGATACATAGCTCAAAAAATGATGATAGGGTGGTATTATGGATCAAATCAATACTGGAAGACTTCTATAATTATGCCAAAAAATGCATTTTAAATTAAAGCTTTATGGTCACAAACATATCCACAAGTCTTCTATGTTTCTTCTACTTTCACAACGTGTCAATAAAAAGTTGAATGCTTAATATCTATTATAAGTTTTCACATTTAATAAACTAGAAAATCACATGTAAGGCCAGTTAAATTTGATAGTGAAATTTTAAAGTTGATAATTAATTGCAAAAGTAAGTCAGAATAAAATATATAAAGTACTACTGGTAGACACAGAATTCAAAGAAATCCACTCATGTGATATTGGATAATTTATCATTTGAATAATGTTTTAAATATTTTAAAAACCCTACAACTTTTTTGTCAAATAGCTTTAATTACCTTTACTTAACTTAATTAAACTAAATTTGTTATATATGTAAGCAAATTTTTCATTTGAGTATTGTATCCTTTATAGTATAGATGAACTATATTTCTACATGAATGAGTGAAACAATAGTCATTTAAGATATTCTATTATAATATCGTAATCGTGTGGAAAATGGGAATGTGGTAAGAGTAAATGGGTGGTAAAGTGGATAGATGTATATGATTATTTTATCCGTTAAAAGTAGGTGATTTTCAAGATAATATTGTATCTTAGTTCCATCAAATGTAAAAGCTTCAAGCTTCAAGGTCTAAACTAGTTATGTTTTTACTGTCATAATTGCAGGTTCTTTTGTCTTTGTCATCGTGGCCAAGTTGCATGCAACAAAAAAACCTGAAGATGATGCTCTATATGAATGAATATTTTCTCAGGTTTGGAAAACACAAGATGATGATACATATGAGAAATTAGGAAGAAGTTTTTCTGGGTTTTCTTTCCAACCAAATGGAACTGAGGCAATTAGCTTAAGAGGAGTTTGAAGGGAGTGGACACCTAAGAAACCTCTAAAAAATTAGACATTGTTTCTTTTTTAGTAATATAATGAACATCTTAGTCATATTTTTTATATTTTAATTTAGTATTGAATATTTCTTTTTAATATATCAACAATTAGTTTTATGAACATGTTAATATGTTGAACAATTTGAACAATATAGTTTATTTTATATATAATATTCAGTTTTAGTTCATATTATTTTATTCTATGTTTGGTTAATAAAACTAATTTTATTATAATCTCATTTTATTACAGTCAAAAACTAAAGAAAAAAATATGTACACATTTCCGGCGGTTTTTTGAAAAACCCCTGCTAGTTCCGGCGGTTTTCTCAAAACCCCTGCTAGTTTCGGCGGTTTTTTCAAAATCCCAGCTATTTTCGGCGGTTTCAGCAAAACCTCCTCTACTTCCGGCGGTTTTTCCAAAACCCCCGCTACTTCCGGCGGTTTTTCCAAAAACCCCGCTACTTCTGGCGGTTTTTCAAAACCCCCGCTAATTCCGGTAGTTTTTCAAAAAACCGCCGGTAATTACTTAGCGACGCAGCCTTTCCCAACGATTTTTCTAACCGCGGGTAACGTACTTTCCGGGGGTTAAAACCGCCGGAAACGGAAAAAATAACCCCCGGTAAAAATCTAAATTTTTGTAGTGTATGGCCTTTAATGGTTAGTAGAATCATCACAACCAAAATTGTTTTTTTCTTTAAGTTATGGGTGCAACTAAACCCATATTCCCGTTTTTTATTTAAAGCAATTAATTAATTCTAAGGATTTTTGGCCTTGATTGCCATAGGGTTTTTTTCTTTGGTTTTATCAATTACTGAAGCTGGAAGTTTGTTTTTTTGTTTTTTTTCTCTAAATCTCCAGTTATGGTTTGAACCGAATCTAAATATCCCTTTTTTTCTTCGACTTTTGTCACAACCATAACCTATTATATGCATTTTGTTTAAATATTTTTCTTGTTTTTTTTCGTCCTATATATACAATCAACATATCAAATCCAACACAAAAAACATAGAATATAATTTTCAAACAAAAAAGGAATTATAAGACAATATTTATGCAATCACAAATTATGATATCCTAACAACTACATAGTATGGTACATTTCTATTACATAATAATAATGAAAATATTACTGTTTTTCAGCTACTTGTAATACAGAAATGAATAATGGTTGTCATCCAATGCATTACATAATAACTACACTCATGTGAGACGGTTTGTAGAACATACCTGCCAATATGCATTTCTGCTCTACTTTGTGCAGATGCTCATTACAAGTTTCCACCCGCTTCATCATGAACAAGTCAAAAGTGGATGTTAGAAATAAAAAAGACATTCATGGAATGTTCTCCATCAAAAGTCGTGTTGAGGATATCGTACAACCTACTTTGGACAAAGTACTGCAAAAGCATGTCTGCTCTGACATGTTGAGTTCAACCTATGGCTGCTACAACCTATAAGAAGGCTATGAAGATCTGAAGCTTAAAGACGAGCATTATCTAACATATCTTTTTCGTGAAGCTTATAAATAGAAGAATCATTGGAAAGAAAAATAAGAAGGATAAGCACACAACAACGAAAAAGATACAAGGAAAGCTCATACTCATGCAAGAACACAAACACTGAGAATATGCTTTCAAACTTCACAAAGTCATAAGCTTACATTTGTAAGAAGAGAGAAAATCCTACAAGGTTTATTAGATTGAGTTTTATTGTAAACACATCCTCTCTGTGAGAGTTATCGTCTAAGACTTGTAAACAATCTTATTGACTTCACATTCTGAAGAGAATTCAAACACTTTGTGATTAACTCAGTTGAGTTAGACACCTACTAGACAACGTAACAAGTGGTGTCAGGATTGTCTACTTGGAATCAAGAGTGGGTGAAACTCAAATAAGCAACTTATCAGGTAGATACCAGTATTGTCTAGTGGAAACCAGGAATGGGTGAAACTATAACTAGTTAGTGTAACAGGTGTTATAAAGAATGACTAGGTGTAATCAGAAGTGGTACAGATATTTTGTTGTAATCTTGTTGAGATTATAGTGGAATCCTCTAAGAAGTCTTAGAGGAGAACTGGACGTAGTATAGATTGAGTGAACTAGTATAAAACAATTGTGTGTTTATTGCTTTATCTTTACAAAACATATTAATATTTACAAGCACTGCATTTGCTTGCAAAATTGACCATTTATAAACGCTTTTGTCATTAGACGCCCTTTTCCTTTCATTTTTGTTCATTCTTCTCCTTTCCAGTTTCCTTTTTTGGTTTCATTGCTTCCATTGGCGGTTGATTCCTGGTGTGAAGAGCGTTTGGGAGCGTCGTCCAGGTTTCATCTCCCAGATTGGTTTTCTTCACCACATTTGTAGCTTTGTTAGTTTAATTTGTATGTGTATGTGCATTTAGGTTGTACTGCATGTTGTGTTGGTCCTACTATTTATTTTTCACCATTGTTTGTTTCGTCAACGGAGCTCGCGAAGGTAACAACGGAAGTGAAACATTTGTTTGAAGGCCAAACAGATGTCCCACTTTCGTTATGGCCTTCGAGTTTTCTCTTTAATATTTAATTTTTAATTTTTTGTTTACTATTTAATTTTTTTGTTTACTATTAAGGTGAGTTTGGAAATGTTGGCATCTAATTGCTAGAAATCTTGAGCGTTTGGCTTTGTGTGATCCTGAAATTTCTTGCATTGTTGCTAAATGTGTGGCTTTGAAGAAATTGTGTATTAAGAGTTGTCCTATTTTGAATCAAAAGATGGAGGAATTAGCGAATGGGTGTCCCAATTTGGTGAAAGTGAAGGTTAAGAAGTGTAAGGGGGTTACCCTGAGGGTGGGGGTTTGTTGAGGAGGACTAGAGGGTCAATTGCTGTTAACTTAGATACCAGTGAGGCAGAACTTCAAGGTTAAAGTTAAAACCAAAAATTAAATATTACTCAAGGGCAAAAAAGGAATAGGGAGGTGTAGGGAGAAATGTGTGGTGGTGGAGGGAGTAACTCCCTATGGATTTGGATCTAAGCGGATATGATTTGGACTTTTATGAATTATTTAAAAAAATTAAAATAAAGTAAAATTAATAATTAATTATGAATACTTTAAAGTAAAATTAATAATTAATTAGAAATAAATAAAATTCAATTTTGGTTTTGTTTATAATTTTTAAATGAACTATTGATAAGTAAGAAATCACCAAAGTGAGTTTTTTTTATCTAAAGTAGTTTATAGAGAAATTATGAATGTTCGTGTTTATCAATATCCATGCGAGCATTGGTCAGTCTAATGGAAGATTAATATTTGATCAGATTGTATACGCACTTGTGATGGTAACATGTGATAATTATAAGGTTTTAAGTGTTAATGATAAAATCAATCCAAAGATAGGTTTGTTATTGGACATGTTCTTATTATCAATGTTGATCATTACTTCAAGATACCTCTAACAGTTAAATATTATTGTCCAAATACTTGATAATGATTGGGCATAAGGTGTCTTGAGATGGGAAAGACCATTATTTGAATTATATTTATATAATTATTAATTTTACAGTGTGAACTTAATTCCTTTATTTTTGTTGTATAAAATACAGTTTCGGCTTCTATATCTGCCAACTTAAATTCAATTCTAATTCTCAATGGTACAAATTTTAAGAATTGGAAAGAGAACATAAAGATAATTCTTGGCTGCATGGATCTTGACCTTGCGTTAAGGATTGAGAAACCTCGTTCTCTTAAGGACTCAAGTACCTCTGACAAGAGGAGAGAATATGTGAAGTGGGATCGTTCAAATTGCATGTGTTTAATGGTCATTAAGCGTAACATTTCAAAGGTCTATAGAGGTACTATATCTAAAGAAATTACAAGAGGTAAAGAGTTCCTTGTTGAGATTGAAAAGCGCTTTGTGAAAAGCGAAAAGGCGGAAGGAAGCAGACTTCTTGAAAGCTTGGTTTCCATGAGGTATCAAGGCAAAGGAAATGTGAGAGAGTACATTATGGAGATGTTTAACATTGCTTCAAAACTTATGACGTTGAAACTTGAGTTGTTAGAAGACTTACTCGTACATTTTATTTTAATCTTTCTTCCTATACAGTTTGGACAATTTAAGGCTTCATATAACTTTCAGAAGGAGAAATAGTCTCTTAATGAACTCATTTCATATTATGTTTAAGAAGAGGAGAGATTGAACCAAGAAAGGGATGAAAGTGCTCACTTAACTAGTACCTCAAATGACAAGGGCAAATGGAAGAAAATTAAGAATCCTAATAGTGATGCTTCTAAAGGTTCATCACAAAAGAAACAAAAACAGTTTGATAAATATTTCTTTTGCAATAAAGTTGGACAAGTGAAGAAGGAATGTATGAAATACCATGCTTGGCGTGCAAAGAAAGGGTTGCCTAAGCTACCGGAAGATAATTGATTCTGAAAGATCAATGTATTTAGATATCTCAAATCGGTAGAGATGGAAGTGATAGAATGTTTTAGATAATTATTTTGTTCTGGTTTTCTATTTTTGTTTTGTTTTTGAAAGACACTTTAGTTCTACCGTCATTTAGTTGAAATTTGATTTCATTAGTTTATTTGGACAAATTTTGTTAATTATGTTAGTTCAGAAATAATTAATTCAGATTGTTTTTTAAATTCAAGTTTTGTTTGTTAGCAAAAATCAAAGATGAAGTTTTGATGATGAACAGATTTGCACAAGTCAAGATCCATAAAGACAAATTGAAGATCTCTGTATTTTATAAAGCTTTTATAATAATCAAAGTTGATGTAATAGTGCTCAAATATGTATTAGGATTGATTCTTGTAATTTATATTTGATTTATTTAGTTAATCGATTATTCCTGAGAATAATCAATTAACACTAGCCGTTGGGGGTTTCAGATTTGAAAAACTAGCCGTTGGGGGTTTCAGATTTGAAAAACTAGCCGTTGTACTCATTATTAATCGATTAATATTTATGTTAATCGATTAAATGCGTTAGATGGCCCGTTTTCGAAGAATGGAAGGGTATTAGGCTGAGTCTATAAAATGGCTCACTCTTTATCTCAAAAATAACTCTTCCCTTGTGCAAAAGATCTCTGAACTCTTTGAGAACTCTGTGAGATTGTTGAAGCTAAGGAAACTCTTGTCTGCAAAGTCCTGAAGTGCTACTGCGGTGACAGAGGAATAGCTTGTTCATCCTTGGTGTGTCCGAGGAAGTGCGTGGAAGAGAATCATCCTTCGTGAAGCATTCGAAGGAGGTGGTCATCCTTTGTGAAGATTCAAAGGAAGTATAAGTTCGTCTCTTGTGGTTTCAAGAGAGGTGGTATCATCCTTTGTGAAGATTCAAAGGAAGTGTAAGTTCATCTCTTGTGGTTTCAAGAGAGGTGGTATTTCTAAACTCTTACAAATTGTTTTTCTTTGTGACTAATATTTGTAAGTGTTTTGTGTTAGTGGAAAAGGTTTATCTTGTTTGAGATAAGCGACTGGACGTAGGATCCTAGTGATCTGAACCAGGATAAAATCACCTGTGTAATTTTTCTCTTTCCCTTACTCTGTCATTTATATTTAATCATTCGCCCAGTAAGAAAAATTAAGAGAAAAATAATAAAAGGCACAATAAAAGTATATAACCAATTCACCCCCCTCTTGGTTTGTTCCACGCTAATAATTCCGTTGCAGCGATTCTAACAATTGGTATCAGAGCTTGCTTTGATAGTCATTCAAATGGCAGGATCACATCAAACCTTTGCAGAGGGTGCATCAATCAATAGACCCCCACTATTCACAGGTGAGAACTATGCATTCTGGAAGGTAAGAATGCAAATATTTATTGAATCTATTGATTGTGAAATTTGGGATGTTATTGCGTCTGGCTCTTCTGTTCCTACTAACAATACACAGGAACCAAAGCCCCGTGGTCAATGGACCATTGAAGAAAAGAAAAGATTTCAGAATGATGTAAAAGCTCGGAATATTATTGCATCAGCATTGACTGTTGATGAGTTCTACAGGGTTTCTGTCTGCAAAACTGCTCAAGAAATGTGGGACGTGCTCAGAGTGACACATGAAGGAACAGATGACGTAAAGAGGGCAAGAAAGAACTCCCTAATTCAAGAGTATGAAATGTTCCGGATGAAGCAAGGAGAAACAATTTCCGACGTTCAAAAACGCTTCACCAACATTGTCAATCATCTCATTGGACTAGGTAAGTCATTTGATACTGATGAATTAAACATTAAAATCTTGAAGTCTTTAGACAGGTCGTGGCAACCAAAGGTGACTGCAATCTCAGAGTCACAGAACCTCAACACCATGACTATGGCGGCACTTTTTGGAAAGTTGAGGGAACATGAACTAGATCTTGGAAGACTTGATGAAGAAGAAGCAAAAGCCAAAAACAACAAGAAGAGTTTGGCATTAAAGTCGGAGGTTGAAAGAAGCAAAGGTAAATCGGAAGATGAAGACTCAGACGAAGAAGAAAATTTGAGACTCATGATAAAAAGGCTCAACAGGTTCATGAAATCAAAAGACAAAGGAAGATTAAAATTCGAAAAGAAAGAAAATCAAGGATCTTCCTCACACTATAAATGTTATGGTTGCGGAGAAAGGGGGCACCTAAAGGCAGACTGCCCAAATCAAAAGAAGAGTGAAGACAAAAAGGAGAAAAGATTCTTCAAGAAAAAGAAGGCCTACATTGCATGGGAAGATGACAACGAAACAATTTCCGATTTGAGCGAATCTGATGAAGAAGCAAACATTTGTTTAGTGGTGAACGACGACGCTGGAAGCCAAGTAAGTACATCTAGCGATTCTGATAATTATAGTCAAATTAGTGAAGATGAATTGCATGAAACTTATGCTGCTTTAATAGTAGAATCTGAAAAATTAGATAAAGCTCATAAGAAATTGAAAAAGGATTTCAAAAATTTAAAATTAAATTTTGAAAATATTTCTGAAGAAAATAAAAATTTGAAATCAGACTTTGAAAATATTCTTGAAGAAAATAAAAATTTAAAATTAAATTTTGAAAATATTTTTGAACAAAATAAAGATTTGAAAAATAAAGTTTTATTTTTTGAAAAGGGTAAATTTACTAGTAGTGATGAATGTGCTTCTTGTGAAAATTTGAAGAAACTACTAGAACACACAACCTTAGGAGAATGTAGTAAAAATAACGAAAATAAGGTTGTTAAAAATAAGTATGTTCCTAAAATTAAAAATAAACATAATAATAGAACCCGTAGAACATGGATAGAAAAAGGAACAACTTATAGGAACACAAACTTTGTATCATGCTTTTATTGTATGAAAAAGGGTCATACTTCAAATAAATGTAAAATTAAGCGTTATGGTGTTCCAAGTGGTAGATATGTTTGGGTTGTAAAATGATTTCTTTTTTCTAAATCTAACCCAAAGGACCCATACAAGTAGTTGGGTACCTATTGTTTAATATTTAGAATTTCTTTAAAACAAAATTTAAGATAATTTTATTCCAAGGCCGATGAAACTATTTTTTTTTGGATATCTTCTAATATACAAAACACATATAGTTTTCAATCGGAAAACATTTGAAATAGAAGAATGTGTGCATGTTGTCTTTGATGAAATTGTAGACCTTGAGGCAAAACCTCTTGAGTCAGTTGAATTAGATGCAGGCAATGATGAAGATTTGTAGAAGACAACAAATGAAGCGAAGAATGATGACAATCCTCAAGATGAAGATCTAAACAAAATGTGGAAACAACCTAGAGGATTATCATTACGAAGTTGGAGGCATATCTAAAGGGGTAAACATTAGAAGAGATCTAAGAATCTTTAGAAATATCTTAGGATTGAATTTTTAAATGCCTTCCAGTTTTGCAATTTTGAAAAACTAGCCATATTTTTGTATGCTTTAAAATTCCTATCTTATATAGTTCAATGTATGTTTAAACAATGTTTTATAAGTTCTTCATCCTAAAATTATTTACTTTAAATATCCTATTGTGTATGTTTGAATGAATCTTTAAATTTGAAATATTTTTAGCTCATATGCATACATGCTTTTATTAAGGGGGAGTATTATCTTAGGGGGAGAACATCAAACACACCTTTTTAATTATGATCAAAAAGGGGGAGAAAGTGTTTAAAGCTTATTTAAGCTTATTTGCTTATTTCTGTTTATTCACTAATGCACTTTTTCTTCCATAAGTTGTGTTTTATCCAGATTATTACTAAAAGCTTTAAATCAGAAGAATTTTTGATCATCATCAAAAAGGGGGAGAATGTTAGCAAAAATCAAAGATGAAGTTTTGATGATGAACAGATTTGCACAAGTCAAGATCCATAAAGACAAATTGAAGATCTCTGTATTTTATAAAGCTTTTATAATAATCAAAGTTGATGTAATAGTGCTCAAATATGTATTAGGATTGATTCTTGTAATTTATATTTGATTTATTTAGTTAATCGATTATTCCTGAGAATAATCAATTAACACTAGCCGTTGGGGGTTTCAGATTTGAAAAACTAGCCGTTGGGGGTTTCAGATTTGAAAAACTAGCCGTTGTACTCATTATTAATCGATTAATATTTATGTTAATCGATTAAATGCGTTAGATGGCCCGTTTTCGAAGAATGGAAGGGTATTAGGCTGAGTCTATAAAATGGCTCACTCTTTATCTCAAAAATAACTCTTCCCTTGTGCAAAAGATCTCTGAACTCTTTGAGAACTCTGTGAGATTGTTGAAGCTAAGGAAACTCTTGTCTGCAAAGTCCTGAAGTGCTACTGCGGTGACAAAGGAATAGCTTGTTCATCCTTGGTGTGTCCGAGGAAGTGCGTGGAAGAGAATCATCCTTCGTGAAGCATTCGAAGGAGGTGGTCATCCTTTGTGAAGATTCAAAGGAAGTATAAGTTCGTCTCTTGTGGTTTCAAGAGAGGTGGTATCATCCTTTGTGAAGATTCAAAGGAAGTGTAAGTTCATCTCTTGTGGTTTCAAGAGAGGTGGTATTTCTAAACTCTTACAAATTGTTTTTCTTTGTGACTAATATTTGTAAATGTTTTGTGTTAGTGAAAAAGGTTTATCTTGTTTGAGATAAGCGACTGGACGTAGGATCCTAGTGATCTGAACCAGGATAAAATCACCTGTGTAATTTTTCTCTTTCCCTTACTCTGTCATTTATATTTAATCATTCGCCCAGTAAGAAAAATTAAGAGAAAAATAATAAAAGGCATAATAAAAGTATATAACCAATTCACCCCCCCCTCTTGGTTTGTTCCACGCTAATAATTCCGTTGCAGCGATTTTAACATTGTTGAAACCAATTCACTTTTGGAAAATAATGATTTATATATTCTTCATACAGTGACTTCCTATTATGAATCCTTAAATGTAAAATTGCATGATACTAAGCATAATATTCTTTGAGGATATTGAGTTTAAGGGGAAGGATAAAGTTTAGAGGAAAAATTGTTGGAAGTGATCTGATTCGTAAAGTTCAAAACCTCTAATAAGTTTAGAACGTCTATAAGAAGAAACTCAAGATCCTTAAAAACATTTGCTTCATGAGGAGTATATATCCAAACAAGACAATAAGGTTTGGGAACTTGTCCCATTACCAGAAGGTATGAACTCCATTGGTAATAAGTGAATATTTAAGACCAAAAAGGATTCTATTGGTAATATGGAGAGGTATAAAGTTTGTCTGGTGGTGAAGGGCAGTACTCAAAAGGAGAGGGTTTGTATGTTGATGACATTTATAAACCTTTTGGCATGAAGGATAATAAATTAGAGGATTCTCCAATTATTAAGCAAGATAAGTTTAGTCTTAATCAATGTCCAAAAGGAAATCTTGAAATTCGAGAAATACAGAAGATTCCCTATGTTTCAGCAGTAAGGAGTTTGATGTATGTCCAAGTTAATACAAGAAGCAGAGATGAAGTCCTAAGGAGTTAGAGCTCCGAAAGACCTGGAAAAGCACCTAAAGGAAGGACAATACGAAGCTTGGGTGCCCTACAGAGAAGCTCAGGCGTAGAAAATCGACGTCCCCCGCTCGCCCTCCTAGGCTGGCCGGGCGTCGAACCCTAAATCCTGGGCATCCAAACTGGAGGCTCAAGCCCTACGGAAATTGACGTCCACCACCCAGGCGCCCTAAATGGGGCGCCTGAGCGTCGTGTTTCGCAGGTCAGGCCCAATTCTTGCTCTGTTTCGACTCTTTTGGATCTGGCACTGTTCCTACTATTTTCTAACTTTATTTAAAGGACCCAGGTGCTCTAGGTTTTGCATCTCTTGCTGGAGCAACACAACATCACACTCTTCTACTCTCCGAAGACAGATTTGGAGGGGGGAGCTTCCTCTTCTAATCTTAGGGTTTTACTATCTCATGTTTTTCCATTATACATCTAGTTTCTCCATGTCTATGGGGAACTAAACTCTATTTTTTGTTGAGGAATCATGTAACCTTGTGAACTCTCATGTATTTGAATTTATTCTTAATCATATATGCTTTATTCATTAATTGTTAGGGAATTCATATGTTTTAATGCTTGCTCTATTTAACTCATTTAATTGCATGATTTATGAATTGCATGAGTGTCGGGAGGTTCCTTACAATTCAGGTTCTTGTTGAATTCTCCCAAGGGTAATATTTCTCAAGGATGAGGGTATCAATACTTGGTCGTCTTAAGCTCTTGATCTTTAGACTTAATTCTTTAGGAACGCTAGGAATTGCACGAACTAGGAGTTAAGGCTAGCTTATTGCGCCAAGGGATTGGGTTCTAAGTACTTTAGTGAGTGACGTTAACATTAATGCATAAAGAGGAATTCTTATATACATGAGAGGAAACTTGGTGAAATCTAACCCCAACAACATATTCATCTCATATTAAATAACATTCGTTCATCTTTGTGTTACTCTACTATTGATCAATTTGCATTCATATTTTAAACCAATCATCTCGTTTATTTTAAGTCTTAATTAATTAATTTATCACACGACTGTTTAGTATTGAGAGTCCTGTAGAATACGATACTTAGTCTTACCATTTTAACACCAACCATTTTTGGCGCCGTTGTTGTTGGGGACTCACGGTTTAAACTATTCTATTTGTGTGATTCTTAATTAATTTTGGCTTTATTCTATTTTACTTTATCTTATTTTATTTTATTCTATTTTATTTTATTTTCATATATTTTATTTTTATTTTTATTTTTGTGCTAACAATGTTTTTTAGAGTTTTGTGTCTAATGCTTGCACGATGCAATTCGAACAAGAAATTAATTATATGGGCACTCAATTCCACCAAGGTATTTTCCACCACTGGTGGCAACCTCTCACTCAAGCATAGATCAAAGTCAATTTGGGCATGCTGTCGGACAATTTTATTGAGAACCACAACAACAATGGCAGCAACAACCCTCTCTCTCTGAAAGATGGGCTAAGATGGATGACACACTTCAACAATTAATGCAGATGGTTGATTCTCATCATAAAAGTAGTCAAGCAGCATTCAGAAGGATAGGGAGCCAACTTGGTCACATGATTCAGAAGCTGGATGATCTTAGGAGTAACATGACGGCTAACCCTACAGAGGAGTGCACAGTTGTTATCACTGAAAGTGGCAAGGTTTTAGATGAGAGAAAAATAGAGAGAAAAGAAGAAGAAAGTTTGAGCGAAAAAGAGAAAGATGTAGAGAACGAAGAAGAAGAGAGTAAGATAAAAGAAAAGGAAGAAGAATGTGAAGAAAATTAAAAAAGAAAGAAAAAGGATGAGAGAAAAATAGAGAGAAAAGAAAAAGAAAGTATGAGTGAAAAAGAGAAAGATGAAGAAAGAAAAGAAAAAGAAGAGGTTGAGAGAGAAAAGAAAAAAATTGAGAAAAATCTTCTGTACCCTAAGAATTGTTCCAAAAAGGAAAAAGAGAGGGAAGAAAAGAAAAGGAAGAGAAGGAGGATGAGAGAAAAAAAGAAAGAATCATATGAAAAACCCCTTCCTCACCCAAAGAAGTATCATAGGAAGGAAAAGGAAAAACAATTTGTGCTTTTCATGGAAATCTTCAAGAAATTGGAGGTTAAAATTCCTATGATTGGGACACTACAACAGGTTCCTGGTTATACTAAATTCCTAAAAAAATTCAACGAAAAGAAAAAAATATCCAGAAAAGGGAACAATTGAGGCACATGGCAATTGTAGTGGGTCAAGTTAGTGACGTTAAAGAAGCGCTTGTTGGGAGGCAACCCATTCTCTGAATTTATTTTATCTTTTATTTTTGCTTTATTTTATTTTATTTTTTATTCTTTCTAATTAGTTGTGTGGTTTGGATTTGATTTTGTTTTTGTGTTTTTGAATTTTTTTTAGTTTATATGTTGCTTCTGATGGCAATAACGACATCTACTGATGAATGCTTCTACAACATCTAGTGATGGATGTTGCTATGATGAGCATGATGAATGACAACATCTACTAACAGATGCTGCTATGGAAAAGGACGGTGACTAAACATCTACTAATGAATGTTAGGTGATTAGGCATCTACTGATGGATGCCGATAAAGATGAGAAAGATTGGTGTCTACTGAGGGATACCAATGAAGATAAGAAATATTAGCATCTACTGATGGATGTTATGTGATTAGACATCTACTGATGGATGTTATTGACAACATCTACTGATGGATGCTATGATGATGAAGACTGGGTCAAGCTAGTGACGTTAAAGAAGCGTTTACTGGGAGGCAACCCAGCTTTCTAAACTTTTCCTTTTGATTATTTGTTTTGTTTTAGTACTTTGCTTGAATGAATTATTCTGCTTTCATTCAACTGTAATTGTTTTGTGATGAGTATTGCTTTGTGAGATTCTGGTGTATGGATTGATGTTGGGATGATGCATGATGTGATAATATGCAGGGGATGGCTCACAATGTATGAAACAGGTGCTTGAGGTAAAACTTGATTGAGACACTGAGTAGGATGTTTTTCTTAATTCTTGAACTTGAGAGTTTACTTGTGTGAGTTTTTAGCTTCAGAGTTGTTGTAAATAATTGTTATTACTTTGGAACCATGAATGATTTTGCCTAAATTTTTTGTAATTGAACTACTTGCTTGCAGGTTTCATATGATCAAGGCCATCTTTTGTTATCCCTTATTCTTTTAGTTTTCAAAGAAAATTTTGTCCATTAAAAAGAAAACAATTTGTTATACCATTTGAACCTTGAGCCTTATGCATTGTTTGAAAACCCTGTTTTAAATTACTTAACTTGAGTTGAGTTGAGAATATTTGTGAGGTATTGAAAAAGATCAAGTTTGGGGTTGTTGACTTTTCTAGGTAGTGAGAAATTGAAAAGCAAAAGCAATTGGAAATCAAAAGAAAAGAAAATGAAAAGAAAAAGAAAAATAAAAAGAAAGAAAAGAGAGCTCATTAGGGAAAAAGGTTGGGAAAGATCTTCTTGAAAAGAAAACCTGTGTGTAATTGTTAATTTCATAAATACCTCTCTTAATGATAACAGTTGAAAAACTGTTATTTTCATGCTTAAAATTGATACTAAAAGCAACCTTTATACTTAGAAACTAGCTTGAAATCATGCTTTTCTTCATATTTTCAGAAATAAGAGAGCTGGACAGGTTTATGCTTGATTTCAGTGTTTTTGTGCAGGTTTTAAGGTGAATTTGGTGAAAGAAGTGAAGAAGGAGAGATATGGAATCAGAAAAGACATCAAAAAGTGCAAAAGGAAAAGTCGAAGTCACCGCTCAACGGCAGTTTACCGTTGAGCGGCATTCAGGAGCTCACGGGAGGACCACTGAGGGGTAAAATGGCCGCTAAGGGGAAGAAACGTGACACGCACTTACCGCTGAGCGGCACTTTAATGGGCTTGGACCTAATTTTCTGTAATTTACGAATAATATATAAGCTTTAGGGTTTCCTAGGGTTAGGTATCTTTGGCTGGAACGAAGCAAACACTCTCTCTTCCACCCCTTTGAAGGAGGATCTTGGATGCTCAGGCTTCCTCTTCACCTTTTTAGGGTTTTATCTTTTCTTCTTTCATTGTTATTCATCTAGGTTCACCATGAATATGGTGAACTAAACTCTGTATGTTTGTTGGGGAATTAATGTAATCTTTTGAAGCTCTCATATATGGAATCTGTTTTTACATCTTTGATTTAAGATCTATGCTTTCTTTCATCATTAGTTAGGGTTTTTCCTCTTTGCTTAATGCTTGCATTGTTTAACTTATTCGATGCATGATTATTGGTTTTGTCGACACGGGCGCGTACGGGGAAGTCTAGATCCGGGGAATTTCTCCCAATATTATATTGGTTGTCGTTAAGCTCCTGCACTTATGAACTGATCATTAGGAATGCTAGGAATTGTATGAACTCGTGATTAGGGAGAAGCCTTCTTGAAAGGTACTTTAGAGAGTGGCATTAACAATGATGATTTGAATGTTGAATTCCTAAAATATATGAGAGTGGATAAGATGAAATTGACCCCCAACAACATATTCATACATATATTTCATTGAAAGTGTTTATCTTTTGCTTTTTGCCATTGATCAAAACTTCATGCATACATATTTAATTTTCGTCTTTTGCATATAAAATCCAAATATTTCGTCTTTAAGTCTTAGCTAATCAAGAAACCACACAACTAAACTAGGCCGTGAGTCTTTTGGGAAGAACGATACTTGGTCTTACCAAGTTTATTACTTGAACGATTCGGTCATACTTGCCGATTGAAAAACAAGTTTGTGACATCATATTTTGGTGTTCATAAATTTGTCCATCACTTAACTCAAGGATTTTACACTCCAGAGAAACCAATTTCCTTCTTAGCCCAACCAAGTTACAATCCATGAAAATCCCTTTTGATGCAAAACTTGCTTGTGAGTATGTTTGATTGTGGTTAAATGAAAGGCAAGGTTAATTTATGTGACATTGTGATAGCGGAGTAAAAAAGAAACCAACACTATACACCTGTGAGTGAGTGATACACTTTTGAGTGCTTGAGTGCTACACTTTTGACTGCTTGAGTGAAACACTTTCTTTGGTGAGGAGTAGTTCTTTGAATTTCTGATTGCATCTCTGCGTGGTTGATTGATCATTCTTAAGGACAACACCTGTTGAAGTACATGAGCATTACATTGATTTTGATTGACTTAAGGCATATGCACATCTTGACTAAGATCTTTCTTGTCTTGGAAGGAAAAGATTTTGAAAAATATTGAGTCATTGTAGTGATTGTTCTGAAAAAAACTAAGTTACATTTTGTTTTGCTTGAAGACAAGCAAAGTTCTAAGTTTGGGGTTGTGATAACGGTTTAAAATACTGTTATCTGTGATGTAATTTTTATACTAAATGCACCCCTTTTAAATTAGAAACATGCTTTAACTCATGTTTTTTATTTAGTTTTGTGAATAAGAGAGTTGAGGTTGAATTTGATAATTTTATGATTAATTCTCTTTATTTTGATAGAAAATGAGTTAATACAAGAAGCAGAGATAAAGTGCTAAGGAGTTAAAGCTCAAAAAAGATTGGAAAAGCACCTGAAGGAAGGACAATATGAAGCTTAGGCGCCCTGCAGAGAAGCTCAAGAATAGAAAATCGATGTCTGCCGCCTAGGTGCGCTCCTAGGCCGCCCGGGAGTCGGACCCTAAAGCCTCAGTGTCCAAACTGGAGGCTCAAGCCCTACGAAAATCGACGTCCACCACCCAGGTGCCCTAAATGGGGAGCCTGAGCGTCGTGTTTCGCGGGTTAGGCCCTGTTCTTGCTCTGTTTCGACTCTTTTGGACCGGGCCCTATTTCTACTATTTTCTGACTTTTTTTAAAGGACCCAGGCGCTCTAGGTTTTGCATCTCTTGCAGGGGCAACACAACACATAATTCTACTCTCTGAAGGCACATTTGGAGGCGGGAGCTTCCTCTTCTACTCTTAGGGTTTTACTATCTCATGTTTTTCCAATATACATCTAGTTTCTCCATGTCTATGGGGAACTAAACTCTATTTGTTGTTGGGGATGATGTAACCTTGTGAACTCTCATGTATTTGAATTTATTCTTAATCATATATGCTTTATTCATTAATTGTTAGGGACTTCATCTGTTATAATGCTTGCTCTATTTAACTCATTTAATTGCATGATTTATGAATTGCATGAGTGCCGGGAGGTTCCTTACAATTCAGGTTATTGTTGAATTCTCCCAACACTAGTACAATCAGGGGAAACGACAGCGGTTATTTTTGTCTATAGGCAGCGGTTTTTGAACCGAGGCATATTCAGGCGAGGTAAAAAGTCAAACACTTTTGGTCTCGGTTGTGAACCGAGGCATAAAGTCGAACCCTACTGCCTCGGTTCAGGTCTAACCGAAGCATTAAAGTTTTAGGGTTTTTTAATTTATTTTTATCGTAGCACATTCTGCCTCGGTTCTCTACAACCGAGGCATAAAGTCCCACTCTACTGCCTCGGTTGTGGCCACAACCGAGGTAGTAGATTCATTTGTTTTTTCTCCTCCGCTACACATTCTGCTTCGGGTTTGACCATAATCGAGGCCGTAAGTGGTCTTTCGACATCGGTTTTGACCACAACCGAGGCATATAAGTACGTTTTTTTTTTTAAAATGGTGTCTGTTTCTGCAACATTCCCAACCACAAAAACAGACCTGCATATTTTTTTGTAACCAGAATAGTCCAGAATGTTGCAGAAACATATATTTTAAATGAAATCTATATTAAAACATAAATATATTGAATGAAATCATAAATCAAATTCTTAGAAGCATAAATCAATCCAATGTAATCATAAATCAAGGAACCAAGCATAAATCAATGCAATGTACATGTTGAATATATAGTAATGTAGAAAAGCATAAAACAACTTAGAAACATAAACTTAAAACTTAGTATATCCTAAAATCTACTACATACTATTATATAAATGAATTACATATTTAGCAAGTGTTTTCCTCACAAGTTGGATTGACTTCTCTGGAATTGAAGCAGTCCTATTAAATCTCTGCATAAAGTACAATTATTTCAATTAGTGTATATGAAATTCAAATATAGAAAACATAAAATTCAAACCTAAATATTACCGTTTCCCATCCACTGGTGTAATGTGCACGGATGATGGTCATCATCCAAAACATAACGTTGTAACCACATTTGTATGACCCCATTTGTCTATTACACTACAATATATCATCATAATTATAAAATGTTAAGTAACATCATTTGAATGGAAGCAAATGTAACAAAGGATGGACTAAAATACCAAACCTTAAGAGAAACCCATGCAAGCTTTTTAGCTGTAGCAGTAGATCTCCCAGATAACATCATATGTGCTGCAAGGGAACTATTAAAAAAAATTCTTTTAGCATACATTTATATAAAAAAAAGGACCAGACATTGAGATTCTTACCAATCTACTGCATGTCTAAGAGGGCTGGGAGGAGACTTATGCAATGAACAAAACCAAACAGCCGTGTTCTCCGGTATGGAGATCACAAGTAGCTGCCAATGACACCTGAAATTGGTAATAACTTATGAATGATATACCAAAATTAATAAATGAATGTGTTGAAGTTAACAAACTTCAGTTACCCATGTATATAAGGGAGAAAATATATCTCCTTCCCCGTTCCAAAGCAGGTGGTGATGTATGTCTGGATATCATCAAATTTATTTCTCTCATGAGTCATAGAAGGGTCAATGAACCCATATACATCGTTGAACCCCTTCTTGTTACTAACATCAAACAGATACCTAAAATGAAGAAATAATATGATGTAAGTAAGTTGATAAAATACATGTATATATAAAAGTTTTCATAAACTTACATCATCCACAGCTGAATGAGTGTAATATTAATTTCATCTCTCCCCGACGCAAGCTCCCTAACATCTTGCTGATGCAAGTACAATGGGATATGAGATTCTCTTCCAAATGTAGTAGAATCCCAATATACATTCATCGGCACCTCTGAAATGAGTTTAGCAAGCTCGTCTAACGCACCAAGAGGGTCATCCTCAGATAAATGAGTCTTCTTCGGTCTAGGACTTCCCTCTTGACCTATCTTCTGTTAAATGCAAAAATGGTTGTTATAACGTCAATTAGAAGTAAATATTAAAATTGAGAAGTATATAGTACGAGTGTTTACCGGGGGATTAGATACATGACCAACCAAATGTCTAGGCCAGGCGACAAAGGACCTAAATGCTTCTTCCACAGTGAAGAACTCATCTGTAGGCATAGGAAGAACGACATCCGCTATGACAACTTCATCGACCGTGACCTTGACCTCATCTTCTGCAAGCTGTACACCATGCACTACAGTGGCTGTCTCATACATTGTACCACGAGTCACTAGCATGGTCCCAGTATCAGAGAGAATATATAACTCACATGGACGAGTGTCATCCATGTCGTCCCCTAGGGCACCGGCAGCTGAGCAACTTCCTTTACCGCTCCTACCTGTCAAATTAAATGTTAGTTTATGCAAAAAGTAAATTAGTAACCAAAACTAAATAACCTTACCTGTAGGGGGCACAACATGTTCCGCTACAGGAGATGGTGGAGGACGATTGCCATAATCCTCATAATGCTGCTGGAACTGGCGCGCAACCATTTCAACAACTTCATCATATAACTCTGCTCGAACCTTCTTTGTGATCTCCTGTGTCATCTCTTTTCTTATTTCCTCCTTCATCTTTTCATATGAATATGGACGCGAGGAAGACCCAAAAAACTGTCGTATGCCTATGCCAGTCCCAGCAGCATGCACCCGTCCTGGATGCTCAGGTCGTCCAATAGCTGTGGCAAGAATATCTTGACGACCTTCTTGTGTGAATTGACCTTGGGAGCTCTGCTCAACCAATGAGTCCTGTCACATAACAAAAGTTCAAAGTCATTTGAAATAGCTATGTAAGATATATAACAAAATTAATGTAATATAATAAGAAATGACATCTTACAATTCGTTCAGATATTTCTCTGGCAGACTCGGAAGTGTAGGTGCCCGATGGTCTCATACGGGCTAACTTCCACTTGTCGTGCCGAGATGGTGGTGAAGGAGGAGGAAGAGGGTCACCACCCTCAGAAAGTGGAAGTCTACTATCTGACTTCTGCTTCATTATTTTCTCTTCAAGCTTCATTATTTTCTCTTCAAGCTTCCTATATCCACCACGAGACAGTAGGTGTGGATTTTTATTCTGAGCGCTTATTCCCTGTGCTTTTGACCTTTTTTCCTGTTACAAAATTAAACGATTGTCATGGTAGAGAATTATGAAGGATGAATTGAATGATTTTACTACACTTACCTGCCACGCCTCAGATGAACGAAGCTCTACAAACTGACGCCATGTTTCTTCATCAATTGCTGAATATTTGGAACATGGATTTTCATCACTTTTTGGTCCAAATATATATCTAGACGTCAATTTTGTCTTAAACCCTCGAAATCTTTCTGCAATTGCAGATAAACACCTATTCCTTAAGCTCTCGACGTTTGGCATATCAAATGTTATCTGCAACCATGAAAGTAATAACCTTATCACAATACAGATTTATCAATATAATGAATATAAAATTTGGAGCAATATTGCTTAACTTACCAATAAATCTTGCCAGATGAGATTCCGATCAGCCTCAGAAACATGGTCAAAGGATGGAGTAAGTATAGAGATACGATCACGTGCTAATACCCCAAGGTAAGACCTAAAGACATCTGCATTTGGGCCAGATGCAACTCCAGTGACCACGTCAATAATGACAGGTGTCCTCTCACCTGCATTTCTTCTAAGTATTAGTTGTCGTAACCTCGTTGCTCCTCTCGTTCGTCTAGAAGTGGTGGGGACTTCATCGCCTGACGAATGAGGTGACTCAGCCATATATTTGTCACAATAAATAAGATGAAATATAAATAAAACACTTATAAAATAACATATATTATTTAACAAAAGCCATAAATATTTACACAAACATGAAATTCATACATAATCATATGGATTAGTCATATATATATTCCCTCATTGTGATCTTCTCGTATTGCTTGTATATCATCGATTAGAGGGTCGTCATCCAAATTTATTGTCGTTTTAAATGGATGGTTGTCAGTGATATGAATATTACTTAGATTCTCTTCTTTATCTTCAATTTGCCTTTGTCCTTGGAAAGCAACATACCAATGGTCAGATGCAGGATCTTTGACATAAAAAACCTGACTTTCTTGATATGCCATGATGAACGGTTCGTCTCTATAACCAACCTTTCGAAAATCAACAAGTGTCATACCAGATTCATCTATTTTGACACCACTCTTATTGTCTACCCACTTACATTTGAAGAGTGCAACAAAAAACTTAGTGTAATCAACTTCAAATATCTCTTCAATTCTACCATAGTATCTCATGGAACCAACTATAGGATTTTGATCTTTGGATGTGGAAAACTGTAGCGACTCAGCTTCTAGACTGACACCACTATTTTGTATTGTGCTTTTATCATCCAAAGTTTTCGTATAGAATGTGCAATTATTAATTTCGTATCCTGTACAACATACAACATCAAACTTCAAGCCATTTGCTAACCAGAACAAAGTCTCAGAGGACCGTGATTCTTTCGAAACTTCAGATTTGAACCAGGACAAGAATGTTTTGTTATGCTCCATCAACTGCCATTTCTCTGATTGTCGTCGATACTTGTCCCTTACAACGGCTTTGTGAGCTTCCAAAAATGGGATCACTTCATCTGTGTTGTTTAATATGTATAGATGTGCTTGCATCAATTCTTCACGACTTTTCGTCACCACATTCACACCTCAGATGCTTTTACTTGTAGAATATCTACTCAACCATGATGTCCGAGGGACTCCTATCGGATTTGCTTTAGTCATATACTCAGAGCAAAACTCAATACTTTCTTCAGCAATATATCTTTCAATCATCGAACCTTCTGGACGATATTGATTTTTGACGTACCCTTTCAAAATCTTCATATAACGCTCAATAGGGTACATCCATCTTAAGTATACTGGTCCACACAACTTTATTTCTCTGACCAAATGAACAAGTAAATGCACCATGATGTCAAAAAAGGATGGAGGGAAAAACATTTCTAGTTGACACAAGATGATGATAATTTCGCTTTGAAGTTCATCTAACTTTGTAGGATCGATGACTTTACTACAAATTGACAAGAAAAATGAGCACAATCGAGTTATGGTCAGCCTAACTTTTTTGGGCAAAATTCCATGAATTGCCACTGGTAACAACTGTTGCATTAAGACGTGGCAATCGTGAGACTTCAGTCCAACAAGCTTTAAGTCCTGCATTGACACTAAGCTCTTGATATTTGAAGAGTATCCTTGTGGTACCTTGATACTCTTTAAACAAAGACAAAAACTTATCTTCTCTTGTTTGGACATTGTGTAACATGCAGGGGGCAAATAAGTACGTTTACCAATCTCTCTTGGTGCCAACTCTTCTCGGATCTTCATGTCAACCAAATCCAAACGCGCATTCACTCCATCTTTTGTTTTTCCCTAGATGTTTAGTAGTGTACCAATCAAGCTATCACAAACATTTTTCTCAACATGCATGACATCTATGCAATGTCTAACATCTAACTTTGACCAATATGGAAGATCAAAGAATATTGATTTCTTCTTCCAAGGGGTTGCTACAGAAGACTTCTTCGACGTTTTCCCAAATATATGATGTACTTTATTAACTTTCTCAGCAACTTCAAGTCCAGTAAGTGGAATGGGTGCATTGTCTTTCTCTTGTTCTCCATTGAATGCTTTCTTTAACCTTCGATATGGATGATTAGATTGTAAAAATCGTCGATGACGCATATACACTGTCTTCCTTCCGTGTTTTAATTATTGAGCTGCAGTGTTTTCTTCACATATAGGACATGCTTTATGACCCTTCACACTGTACCCTGACAAATTACCATAAGCTGGGAAGTCATTAATGGTGCAAAATAACATGGCATGCATCATGAAAGTTTCTGAAGCAAAGGCATCAAATATTTCAACCCCATCAACCCACAACAACTTCAAGTCTTCAACTAGTGGCCTTAGATAAACATCGATGTCATTTCCAGGGTGCTTTGGACCAGATATCAACATTGACAACATCATGTACTTTCTTTTCATGCACAATCCAGGAGATAAGTTGTAAATTATCAATATAACGGGCCAACAACTGTGATTGGTACTTAAATTACCAAATGGATTCATTCCATCAGTAGCTAAGCCAAACCTAAGATTTCTACATTCTTCACCAAATTGGGGGAATTCTTGATCAATAATTTTCCATTGCTTTGAATCAGCCGGATGACGAAGCATCCCATCAGTTATTCTCTCATCTGCATGCCATCTTAGGTTTTTAGCGTCTTTTGGATTCGCAAACAAACGCTTAAGTCTGGCAACTAGTGGAAGGTACCAAACTACTTTCAAAGCAGAACCATTCTTCTCTGTGATGCCACCTTCTTCACCGTTTTTTGACTTGTATTGTGATAACCCACATTTTGGACACTTTATCAAAACTTCATTCTCATTCCTATATAATATGCAATCATTTGGACATGCATGTATCCGTTTATATTCCATACCCATCGGACAAAGAATTTTTTTGGCATCATAATTACGATTGGGTAACGTATTTCCATCTGGCAGCATTTCATTCAACAACGACAACAATTCTGTAAAACTCTTATCACTCCATCCATTGCTCGCCTTTAAATTCATCAGCCTTAATACCGCTGACAACCGTGTGAACTTAGTTGAACCCGCATACAAAGGAGTCTCCGCATCAGTGGACATCGTTTCATACACATGCGCTTGGGCAAAAGCTTCTGCCCCAACATCGCGGATCATGTCCTCTAAGTTGTCTTCTTCTGCTTGATCTTCCATATCCATTGTGGAATCATAAACATTTTCAGTTGGAGAGACAGTTGGAAAGTCTGTTAATTCGCCGTGCCATATCCATGTTGTATAACTTCGTATGAAACCACCACAGATAAGATGTTCCCTAATATCAGTTGCGTTCAACTTCCTCCCATTCAAACAGTTCACACAGGGACATCTGAACTTGACTTCATCATCACCACTTGTACTCGCATTACGTTGCGCAAACTCTATAAAGTCTTCTACCCCTCTCTCGTACTCAGTGCTGATGCGTGGTAAATTAATCCACCCTCTATCCGTACGCATGTTTACTGAAATTGTTTACACAATTTCAATAATCTAGAATGATCACTTTGATCGTGTTTGTATTCAAGGTGTGACCCTATCCTATTCAAGAAGATTCACTTTTTTTAGTTTATTAAACATATCAATTTTAAACAACATATCTTAATCTTCACGAAATTTTGCCAGCATTTCGCATTGGTCTTCAGGTTACACGAAATGAAAGTGATTATAAATCACAATCAAATATGCACCCGAAGATCAATACAAAACACCACGACAAATTTTCGTGAAATTTAAGACATGTATATTAAAATTGATATGTCATAATAAACTATGAAAAAGTTATTACTCTTCTTAAACTGTCCAACTGGACAATTCAAGATTCAATACATGTAAATTATTATTACCATCTCCTCTATTTTCATTTCTAAAAAGTATGTTTGTTAAAAAAATATGGAGATAGTAAATAATTTTGGTATTGAATCTTAAACGGGAAACTAAGGCTAATTCACATTAACAAACAACGTATTCAAGCATATCATAAGATTTCAAAAATATATATCCTTATTCTTGAAACTACATCAAATCCTAATTATCTGCAGAAAAATATATATCCTGATTTCAACAATACATTTTTTATATAGTTTAATTTACTAATCAAATCCTAATTAATTGCAGGAAAATCAATTCTATATCAATACCACAAAATACACAAGCCATGAAGATGGAGAAAATTTTAGGATGAATTACCTGGGAGCGTGGCAGCGAGAATGAAAGCCGGAATTGAAATGGAAGCACCGGCACCGGCGACGGAGAACAGCGACAGACGCAACACCACAACAGCCGCGACGGAGATGGAAGCAAAGCGGAGGAAACCAAAGCACACACAAGAGGACACCTTCCGATGAACGGTGGTCACACGCGGAGAGGAAGAACGACGACGATGAAGGGTCACCGGCAGAGGAGGCGACGACGAAGAAGCGAACATAGCACTGTTTTGGTTCTGGGTTTCGTTTTCTCTGTAGCAGTGAAGAAGATGAGGAAGGCGGTTCGTTTCGCGGAAGAAATTTAAATACCTTACTGCCTCGGTTCGTTGAATAACTGAGGCATTAAAGCACTTACTGCCTCGGTTTGTTGAATAACCGAGGCATAAAAGCCTTACCACCTCGGTTTATAGTAACCCGGTGCCTAAAGAGAAGGCGAAACGTCTGCCACGTCAGAGGATGGCAGAGGCATTTGCAGGGTCTGAGCATTCTTACTGCCTCGGTTCACATCAAAACCGAGTTAGTACCTCTTAACTGCCTCGGTTCTCTTCAGAACCGAGTTAGTAGCCTTGTCTGGCAGGTGGTGACAGGATGGGTGGCAGGTATGAAGCAGGTAGATCTGCCTCGGTTCTTTCAGAACCGAGTTCGAAGTTCCACTTTACGCCTCGGTTCTTATTTGAACCGAGTTAGTAGCGCGTGGCAGGTGTTGGCAGGTCAGGTGGCAGGTCTGAGGCACGGGCATATGCCTCGGTTCTGCTTAGAACCGAGTTCGTATGTTGCTTTTGGCTTCGGTTATTGGGACAACCGAGGCATATAGTGGAGCTTTATTTACGATTCTGCCACCGCGTTTGTATACGCTTCGGGTGTGGCTAAACCGAGGCGTATGGGGCGCTTTCAAATCCCTCTTTTGTATTAGTGCAAGGGTAGTATTTCTCAAGGATGAGGGTATGAGTATTTGGTCGTCTTAAGCTCTTGATCTTTAGACTTAATTCTTTAGGAACGCTAGGAATTGCACGAACTAGGAGTTAAGGAAAGCTTATTGCACCGAGGGATTGGGTTCTAAGTACTTTAGTGAGTGACGTTAACATTAATCCATAAAGAGGAATTCTTATATACATTAGAGGAAACTTAGTGAAATCTAACCCCAACAACATATTCATCTCATATTAAATAACATTCGTTCATCTTTGTGTTACTCTATTATTGATCAATTTGCATTCATATTTAATTTTCTGTCTTTGCATTTTAAACCAAGCATCTCGTTTATTTTAAGTCTTAATTAATTAATTTATCCACGGTTGTTTAGTGTCGAGAGTCCTTTGGAAGTCTGAAGAAATTGACGTCAACCTCTTCGTTTCTAGAAGGAAACTGCATGTTCCCATATATCATTTAAGTAGACTGTCTTTTATTATTGAAGCCCATATCAGGCCCATATAAGGTTGTTCTTCTTTGATATTGCTCTCTTCTACTGTTTGCTTGGCTGGCAACATATTCTCTTCAGTAATCGTACTTCATGACTCGTAGTCTTTTCTTTTACCCAGACCACCAAATATAGTCCTACAATAATCACGATAGCACCAATTGCCCTGTAAAAAATTTCAGATTTATTTAGTTTAATTTTCTTATGATTTTTTAGTGAGTTTTCTGGGCATGTGATTGGATTTCTTATTACCTTCCAAGGTACATTTGTTATGCTAGAAACAAGGAGCCCATGATAGCCATAATGACCATGCAGAGAGGGTTAAAAGTTGTCACAAAGACCAGACCTCTATCTTTCCTCACAGCTCCTTGGATGTAATAAGCCATTCCTGAGCAAACTATGCCCTGCATGAGAATACTTTGTAAATTTAGACATGACAAAATATTCCAATATTAATTATTAAATTTGATACTTTATGCATGAAGGTAGTGTAGTGGCATTTATAAATTCTATTTTAAAGTTAATATGTTATAGTGTCTGCAATAAATATATAGTTTATGGGTGGCAATGCTGATCAAGTGAACCCTTTATGGGAGCAAGAAATTCTTGAGTGGTCCTAGACCAGTGATTCTCAATTAATAACCATATCAGGCCCATATCAGCCCATATCAAGCCCATATAATTTCGCACCCTTTCAAAACGCTACAACCTCCATTCACCAAATATCTCATAACAATCTGTTAACTTTCTTCTTTGTTTCTCTATCATTTCTTTCAAGTTCACCAAAGCGAGTAATTTCCTTGTGGTTTGATTCTTTGTCATGGCGAATAGCTTGAAAGAGTGCGTCATGGCGAAGAGCTTGAAAGAGTGATAGAAATCCAAAGAAAAAGGTTGAAAGATTTGGATTTTGTACCCTTTCAAAATGCTACAACCTCCATTCACAAAAATCTTTCTACATTTTAACAATCCCACGGATCTTTTCATCGTTTGATTTTCATTTTGTTTGCTATGTTTAGTGTTATTATGTTTTTCCTTTGTTTCGTTTCCATTTATGAACCTACGTAATAATGGATTTCTTTTAGAAATCCTTCAAATAATTTTACGTCGAATACTCAAGGAAAGTGATGTCCCTTTGTATTTCCCAAATAATGTGGACGTCCCTATGTACTTATCATCGTTTTAATGTAGCATTTATCATGCCCTCCCAACAGTCTTTTCCCATGTACCTGGACGTCGATTGGTGTCAGTATATGACGTGGATCTGTGTCTTTCTAACACAGCATTTATCAAGCCCAACCAACTGCGTTTTCCCATATAAAGTTGGATGTTCTATTTGAATTTAAAAAGGATAAATAAAAAAGGGAGCGACCTTTGGGTTTGTTTAACGAATAATACGTCACATGCCCAAGAAATTGGACGTTATTGTTGGTTTAAAGGAGAAAGAAATAAAAAGGGAGTAATTTGGCTGACAATAATACGTCGAAGTCTGAGAAATGACGTTAACCTCTTTGTTTCATAACTTTTCACTACAAAAAAGTAGGGCATTACCGAAGGCCAGAAGCCCTCGGAAAATGCCAAAAGCCGTCGAAAATGGATGTTTACCGAAGGCCTATCGACGGCCAAAAATCCTTCGGTAAATCCCTTGTCGCTAACCATTACCGAGGGCTTTCGACCTTCGGTAATTACCGAGGGTCATAAGCCTTCGGTAATTACCGAAGGGCGAAAGCCCTCGGTAATTACCGAAGGGCGAAAGCCTTCGGTAATTACCGAAGGCCGGAAGCCTTCGGTAATTACCGAAGGCCGAAAGCCCTCGGTAATGGGCAGACGAGGGCATTTACCGAAGGGCAAAAGCCTTCGGTAAAATGCAGAGCAGGTTTCAGAGAAATGGTTTCCCCTCTGCAACCCAGACCTGTATAACAAATTTCATTTACAAACAGACCTGCATAACAGTTTTCAAACACATACAAAGATGCATAATGCATCTCAAAGATCCAATCAATGATCAATATCCAAGGCACATCAAATAATCCACAGGACATCCATTAATGTATAAATAATGTATTTATAGTTCAAACATAAAACAATGTAACACAAGGATGTTGTAACATCCAAAGTCTGTAAGTACATCTAACATTGAATGATATCAACTCAAAATGTTCTAATATCCAAATGTTTGTCTAACAAGTAATAAGAAAATGAAACCTAATAATGTACATAACTATCATCAGAATGATTTTCATCATCCTGCTCCTCTATTGATGGCTGGACTGGTGTGGGTTGGACTGATGAGGGTTGGACTGATGAGGGTTGGACTGAAGTGGGCTGCTGAGTGGCAGCAGGTGATGAGGAAGGTCGTGATTGGGTGGGAGGGATATTTTGTACGTCCTGTGAGGTTTGAGGCAAGACAGTCATGACCAGGGCCTTAAAATTTGTAAACTCTGCTCTGAGATCAGTGAGCTCCTGGTCACGTTGATGGAGTTCCTGCCTGAGTTGAAGAACCTCGTCAGGAGTACTGGTGGAAGAAGAAGGCTGGTGCTTCAGAGTACCTCCTCTGGATGTTGTATAGTTTGCAGCAAGCTGTCCCGCACCATAGACTCGTCCCTTTTTCTTCCCACCAACGGTGTCGATCCAGCACTGCGTCCTATGGATGTCATCATCTGCATTACTGGCATCATCCGGTGTAGGAGCTGACTCATGTTCAGATCTAACCTGTGAAAGTCTCGTAGAAAAGTCTTCCTATTGAAACATTAAAAGCAATGTCAGGGAACGATAGTATAACATAAATGAACAATTACTAATAGTGTTATTTGCTTACATGAGTCTTCCGAGATCTTTCATCAACAAATTGATTAGTTCCCTTCCGAACATGAGTCTGTGCAAAGACCTCATCAACATGGACCGCCCGTCCTAGAGCCTGTGCCTGTAACATAATTAAGAATTACAAGCGTACATATGAAATACAATATACATAACTTGTGTATGAAAGAAAAAGTTATGTAATGAGATTATACCATACGAATGGCATGCTCATGAATGGTGATCGACCCACCAGTATGCAGGGTGCCACCCCTTTCAGACGCTCTGTTCCGCTGGGCTTTGGCACACTTATTGCGGAACTCTACTGTATTCCAATGGGCCAGTAAAGAGTTCCAAATGTGCTCACCCAGCCAGTTAGGGCGCTGTGCTGCATTCCGGGCATCCCTAAACATCTCTGACAGCCGATGAGATGCTTTCATGTGGAAATTTCTGTGTATTTGAGTTTCATGTTCAGGTTTCCACTGCACCTTCATCTGTAACATTAAAGAGAACAAACATTGATTACAGAACATACTAAAATATTCCCAACATTAGTGTAATAGATTGCTCACCTGAAAGCGCTGCCAGAATGGCTTCCTGTCGTCCTTAGGTATTGCTCCCCAAGTAGGCCATGGAGTTAAAAACTGTTGCTTTATTGAACGTGTGATGGCCTGGGAAGCAACCCTAGATGGAATAAACCTGCATAACAAAACTCATTTCAATTACAATATGGTTTAAACATCAAATGATATCAACAGATTATAAACTTACCCTTTACCATAGGGCTCAATCCATGGTCGATCATGGAGGGGCGGGTCAAGATCTTCAGCATCACCACTTGAATCTGGATCACCAAGTGGTGTGACGGTCTTAGAAGGAGGTACAGAAGATGAGGAAGGTATAGAAGTAGGGTCAGAGAGAGGAGTGGGGGTAATAACAATAGGGGGAGGAGTAGGGGTGGCAATAATAGGAGGAGGAAGAGGGTCTGTGGCAGGGGTTGTAGAAGGGTGTGCTGCAGGAGGAGGAGAAGGGTCTACTACAGTGGTAGTAGAAGGGTGTACTGCACGAGGAGGAGGAGTGGGGTCTACTGCTGGTGTAGGAGTCTGTATACTAGGGGTAGGAGGAGGCCCCACAGATGATGAACTACCGGGAGCAGGGGTAGGTAGTCTAGCAGGCACCCTAAGTACATACTTTGGTGCCTGCCGTTTCCTCTTTGTAGGCCTTGCTACCCCTTTTCCTTTATCAGGACGCTCTGAACCTTGTCCTGTCATTACTGCATTGAAATGGTTACAAACAAAGCGAATAAATATAAATAAATAAAGAAGGATGAATTGTTTTCAAAGTCAATGTACAAGTAATTGCATACAACTTAAAGATGGTATTTTAGATAATGGTAATGAAATGATAGTCCAATTTGCTACAATAGATGTTCAACATTCAATCATCGTCATCATGATCATCATCTTCATCTTCATCTTCATCTTCATCATCGTCTTCTTCTTCTTGTTCTTCTTCTTCATCGTCATCATCATCATCTTCTTCTTCTTCTTGTTCTTCTTCATCTTCTTCTTCTTCTTCTTCTTCTTCTTCTTCTTCTTCTTCTTCCTCTTGTTCTTCATCACCTTGTACTGTTGCTTCTAATTCATCTCCATCACCATCAGGGTCGACCAATGCGGTTATACGTTCAACTTCGATAATTTCTCGTGGTTGTGACATTTGGTCAAGTTGGTAGGCTACATCTTCCTCAACTACATTTGAGTCTATGCGACCTCTAGGCTTCGTTTGTATTGCTACGGCCCAACCACGCTTGTCAATATTGCGAAATGGTGGATATGGCACATAATAAACCTGTCTCACATTAGATGGTAGAATGAAAGGATCAAAAGGCCCATATCTTAATCTCTGGTTCAGTTCGACAATATTAAAGCGTGGATCGACTCTAGTACCAGCTCTAGAAGGATCAAACCATTCACAATAGAAGAGTACCACTCTGTTTGGAGAAGTAGTGCTGTTGTACTCTAACTCATATATTTTATGAATGATGCCGTAGAAATCATCATAAGACCCCTCTGTTAGGCCCTTGACATACACACCACAATTTGATGTTTTCTTTCCTTTAGACCATTCATGTGTATGGAATTTGTAACCATTGATGAAGTAAGTGTGCCATTCTTTGACACATCTCATTGGCCAATTGGAGAGATGTCTTAACTCTTGAACCGTGGGAGTTAATGCCTGATTAAAAACCTACAAAGGTAGTAACAAAATTATAAAAGCAATAGTCAAATTAACCTTGCTCTAAACGTAGGAAAAACTACGGACCTGATTTCTAAACCAATGCGGAAACTCTGAGTGTATTCTAGCAGAAGTATTTCCTTCTGCGACTTGCTCAGCCACAACAAATGAGCTGGTACAAATGAAATTCATTAGTGTATAACAATTAAACCGTTTGAAAGATTAGAGATGGATGATGACATACTCAAGGTACGGTTTTACTTCACTGCAATTGATCAAGACATGGACATGAGCAGAGTTGAATTCAGCATCAGTTAACCAGTGAGTGAATTCTTTCCCTGCGTGACGGCCTGATTGTCGGAAAACTGATAATGCACCTTCACGTGGTTCAACTTGCCATTGCATTTCATTTCTGACATGAGTGGGAGACAACATGAAGTTCTTGAAATAATGTGAACAAAAATAAGTTGTCTCTCTGTGCAAGTAAGCTGCACATATTGAGCCTTCCACTCTAGCTTTATTTTTAACTGACCGTTTGGATTCTCCCATAAACCTTTCAAAGGGATACATCCACCTGTACTGCACGGGTCCCCCAAGCCAAGCTTCATATGCAAGATGAATTGGAATGTGCTCCATTGAATCAAATAATGCAGGAGGGAATATTCTTTCCAATTTGCAGAGAATAATCGGGATATTTTCATCCATCTTTTTAAGGGATTCTTCCTTTAGTGTCGTGCAACACAAATCTTTAAAGAAGCTACTGATTTCTATCAGTGGATGTAACACGTGCATTGGCAAACAACTGAACGCAAGAGGGATGAAAGTCTCCATGAATACATGACAATCATGACTCTTCAACCCTTGAATAGTACCGTTCTGAACATTGGCACATCTGGACAAGTTAGAAGCATATCCATCTGGCATTCTAAGCTCCTTGATCCATCCACACACTATTCTTGTCTCGTCTTTTGACATGGTGTAATTTGCTTTTGGTTTAAATAATCGGCCGTTACCTTGTGCCTTCAACTCTAAGTCTTTTCGTGCACAATAGAAAGGTAAATCTTTTCTTGCTTTCTCATTATCTTTTGTCTTACCTTTAACATTCATAACTGTGTTGAAGACATTGTCAAAGAAATTTTTTTCTGTGTGCATCACATCGATGTTGTGTCTTAGCAAGTTGTCCTTCCAATAGGGAAGTTCCCAGAATATGCTTCTTTTAGTCCAATTATGCCATTCCCCAAACCCTTCTAGCCTATTTTGACCACATTCAGTCACTTTTGGATAGTCTTTCACTCTTCTCCACACGTGTGATCCAGTCAACTTTGGCGGGGGCATATCCGTTTCAACTTGTCCTTTTCGAAATGCCTTTTTGTTTCTTCTAATGGGGTGATCAATGGGCAAGAACCGTCGATGGCAGTCAAACCAAGTACTTTTCCGGCCATGACTCAATTGGAATGACTTTGTATGTTCCATGCAATGTGGACAAGCTAATCGACCATGTGTGCTCCAACCAGATAACATGCCGTACGCTGGGAAGTCATTAATAGTCCACATCAAGGCTGCCCTCATAAGGAAATTTTGCCTCCTTGAAACGTCATACGTCCAAACACCATTCCATAACTTCTTCAAATCATCAATCAAAGGCTCCAAGTAAACATCAATCAATGATTTGGGATTAGATGGACCTGGTATTATACACGATAAAAACATGTAAGGCTTTGTCATGCACATCTCAGGTGGTAGATTGTATGGGGTAACTATCACGGGCCAACATGAATACGGTGATGCAGACGCCTGAATGTACGGGGTAAACCCATCAGAGCATAGACCAAGTCTGACGTTACGCGGTTCACTAGCAAAGGATGGATGTTTACGATTGAAGTGCTTCCAAGCTTCACCATCAAAAGGATGACGCAAAAGTCCCGGAGTTTTGTTACCATCATGCCATGTCATGTGTTCTGCTGTTTGCATTGAAGTAAACAATCTTTGTAATCTTGGAATTATAGGCAAGTAGAACATGGACTTTAATGGAATTGGTTTTTTTTGCCTCCGTCCAGCATGCATTGTCTGATATCGAGGTGAGCCACAAAACTTGCATTCCACCAACAATGCATCATTTTTGCCACTGTCATTGTCATAGAATAACATACATCCATTAACACAACAATCAATCTTCTTTACATCCAATCCCAACTTTGAAACACATTTTTTGGCTTGGTAATAATTCTTCGGCATCAAATTGTTTGGTGGTGTCAAATCTAACATCAGTTTTGTATAGAAGTCCACTGCTTGAATGGGAACGTTCCAATTAGATTTGTCAGCCATGAGTCTAATGCACACTGACAATTTTGACTCAGATGAACCTTCAAATACAGGTAGATTTGCCTCTGTCAGTAAATTGTAAAACCTCTGCGTCGTTTCATTTGGAGGCTCTTCATCATGACTATTGTCTGCTTCTGCAGCATGGTGACGAAGAGCATGGTCGACCATCTCTTGCATGTAGGCAAATTGATCTATCTCACATGTATGTACAACAGTATTCGAACCTGATGCAAGCCGTTTTTCAGCTGCAGTGGAGGTCGAAGGAATTTCTTCACCATGAAATGTCCAGACCGTGTAATTAGGCATGAACCCTTTTTGGTAAAGGTGAACTTTGACGACTTCATCTTTCAGAATGCTTGTACATTCGCACTTGATGCATGGACATCGAATCCCTCCATCAAGGGCATAATATTGATATCGTCGTGCCGTCTCCACGAACTCTTCAACTCCGATGACAAAAGATTCTTTCAAACCTCTCCTTCCACTATAACAACGGTCGTACATCCATCCACGATGGTTGGGAAAATGGGCCATGTTCTGTGACAAGCCAAACAAATACAAACTTAGCCAAAACAGCAACACTCCATGTGACATAAGTAATAAACCTATTACTACTGAAGTCGAACATGGAAGGCAATTTCAACACTATGGTCATAGGCATTCAATAAGGGCATGCAAAGACAAGTCCTCAGTATTGAAATGCATTAAACATCCTAAGAGGTTGTGTATTAAAGTTGGAGGAGACAACTTATTACACCTGAAGTTCTCATGTCTAGAGTACTTCCACATATATTGTACGTTCTAAGTGTTTATAGTATTTTTACCCTTCTCATATCATTGAGAATGTGTGTAGTACCATAAGATTTTAAATGACTACTTAACTTAATCAAGTTGTAGCCTAATAAATGAAAGACAATATACATGAACATACAATATAAAGATGAACATAATTTAGGCAATCAAATATCTATAGAAGCATGGATATATAATACATATAAACATAATTTAGGCAATGAAATAGCTATAAAAGTATGTACTGACAATCACATTAGTTAAAATACCCAAAGTATTTATGTTCTAAAAACTCAAACTTTGAGTTTAAGGTAATTCTTTGCTTTTGACATGTTTCCTAGCTTCATTCCACTACTACTTTACACATGGTAGGATGTTCACATTACTTCAAATAAGTGTACATTAGGTGTGGTTGCAAATTCTCACCTTTTAAGCACACTTTTATACCTTCCAACTACTCAAAATTTTAGTTGTACCTAATTCTTTGCTTTTAAATAGTTTCCTAGGTTTATTTCACTACTTTAGACATGTTAGGATCTTCACATTTCCTAGGTTTACATACCTTAGAATGAGTCTACATTAGGTGAAATGACAATTTCTCACCTTATAAGTACACTTTTATAGGTACTAAAAAATGAAACTTCTAGTACTAAATAGTCAAATCTTATATTTCTTTGTGTTTTCGAATTGTCCACTCATTTCTATCTTTCTTTTATGTTTTAAAACTTGTGTACATACTTCTTTTACTGTTTTGGTTACTACTTTAATACAGTTTGCATTATGACCACTTTTAGTGTATTCTACTAACTAGTTATAGGTTCTAGGGTGTCATATTTTGAGTTCTAAGTTGTTTTTGTAGTGTGACTTTCTCATTAGCATTGATTTACCATCCTAAACTTGTTGTTGTGAAGCCTAATATATATGTATGTGTGTGTGTGTGTATCCTGGATGAAGACTTTGGTGCTGTTTAGTAATTTTGTGATAATTTTGGGACATGAGCTATAAGCAGCTTAGAGAATTGTTCTCAGCTTTGAGGGGATATGATGGGGATAAAAGTCCCTTGTTTTTCATTTTTGTCTCGTCATGGTTGGGAGGATCTAGAATCATGTATTGTGTTATCATAATCAATTTTGTTCCATTTGTAATAGCTTCAATTTACATTTTTTTATTTACACAAGTTCTGTACTTTTACTCTTAATCAAATCCCCAGATTTATTTTGGCTGCTATTTTGTTTGATATATATCCTACCAAAACAAAAGTTCAATAATTGTAGGGAGTGTTATCAATGGATGAGAATTGAAATGGAATAGTTTTCACTACGTGGTGGGGTTGCTCCTAAAATGAAGGTTGGCTTTTGGTTTGATTTGGATACATTGTCCATTTTGGGTGTGAAGCTAAGTTACCTTGCCACATTTACCCAGCCAAAGTGGTTGTGAGCTAGGCTGCCACTGCCTCAACTTAATAAAGTGGGTCACTACTCATTACTAGGCCTTTGGATTTGATATATGCTTCATGCTGGTGAGTGGTGAAATGACTTTCCCTTTTTCTCTGGCTCTCTTGCTAGCTAGCTGTGTTCAGTGGTGAATTAGTTAATTCGGTTTTCTTTTGTGTTTATTATTACTGGAAAAAAAGGAGGAATAGTGAATTCCATATGAGGAAGAGTTTGATCATTCATCACGCATCATGATCAAACTTCAAATGAAACATATGGTCAACCAAGGTTGACAAAAACTAGCAATCATATTCAATCAAGTGCATTTAAAGTATACAAATATCAGAAGGGGTATGTTAAAGTGAACCTTGGGTGATAGATTTTCCAACCACTGACAGTGGTTGAAATAATATTTTAAACTCAGTTTTGGTGGTGTGATGGAGTGATTTAACCACATTTTTTTGGCCATAATAAAGTCATATTTCGAATGCTAGAAGTTTCTATGTTGTGTGACAGTTTCAACAAGTTTAAAATGTTGTTTAAAAGTTGCTAGAAGAGTTCAATTACTGATATAATGGGGTGAGTGCATAATAGTATACTAAACCATCAATTTGGAGTCAAAATTGGGAAGTGACAAGGTGTTCTTGAGTAACAGTATGGATTTGACCGAATTCATAGTTATAACAACTTTAAAATCACTAAATTAAGTTGTTGGAGTGATTAGTTTTGACCTACAACCACTGCTATGACATTTGCTGTCTTGAACCACCAAATTTTGACAACTCTGGCCTAAATCTATAAGTCGGGGTCGTTGGGGGAAATACCTAGCTTTACTAAGTTTAAAGTTATTGCTCATCAGTCTGGAAGTAGGATAATTATATTATTCTGAAAGTTGAGATGTGCACAAACAGAGGTGGAAGATTTGCACAAACAGATGTGCTTAATCTGATTCACTTATAATTGCTGAATCAATTGCTTAAAGTAGATGGTATAATGGTTGAAGGGGATGTCAAATTAAAGAGGAAAATTCAGGTCATGGCACATACTGAGATGTATTTTACAGAGCAATTGTAGTTCTAATGTTAGTGAAATATTTTCTGTCAACTTAAGAAGAGTTCAAAACTATGTTCAAACTCTGGATTAGCTCAACATTAACAATTCAGGGGAATTTAATCCTTCTACATCAATACATCCTTCTACATCAAGTAGTAAGATTAAAGATAAATCAATCCTAAGTTCAGTAATGAATTTGGGCATCATACTTTGCTTGAGCATGTGAAGAACAATATGGAATTTTGTAACACTACATACTAAAACAGAACATACAAAAACAATGATTGAGTTCAGCCATTACCTTGAGATCAGAGAGACCAATCACAGCAGCACAGTCCAGTACTTTAGCAACACCAACTTCTACAATTGAAAGCAAACTTAACCATTTTAGACAGTTACATGTATGAAACTTTTATTTAAAGTGAACCATGGTCTACAATCATGACAAATCAAAGCTGAATGCATCTTTACTTACTCACCACAGAAATACATTCACTTAATAAGACATTTATTCTTACAAAAGATAATTTAGGACAAATGAGTACCTTCAATCGTAAAAGGCTGCAAGAGGATATCACCTACAGCTCTAATTGCTGCTAATACAGTTCCACCTGTGGCCACCAAATAATAAATAATTATAACATGTTTGCTGGACTGAACAGCACCAACATTCAACTCCAAGCAATGATTTCATTTCTAGATCATATTTTACAGAAATTACTTCCCCTAAACAAAGATTAGGCATCACTTTCCAAACCAAATCAAAGCAGTGGAACAATTACCAGTTTAAATTGGCAGACACAGCTGAAACATTCTAACAGTCTTGTTCATGTGAGTATTACTTTCAACTTACTGTTGAACCTAAGTCTAGTACAACAAGATTCATGACCAACACATGCAACTACCTATATTCAAATTATGCAGTTATTATTGTTTCAGTGCAACTCACATCATACAATTAAACTCAAGAGCAATCCCAATTTTCTCCTATAATTTTGCAAGTAAAACACTCTGCCTCATTATGCAGATTGGCAAAACAGTGTCACATTCTTGCTTTGTTGTAGGTACCTCATGCATAAGGCATTGCCTAGGAAAGGGATTGTTCTTTTTAATATTGCAATATTAATATCATACATTCCATGTAAACATTGATTTCATATTAGAATAATACAAAGGCTGAAGCATCTTTCCCATTAGGAGTACATATGCACGCTGGTGCTGTCTCCATCTGAAACAATAACGAGGAGATAACTTGGTGGGGTCCACATCACGGGAATCTGCAGAACAAGTAACAGAATGACACCCCTTATGGTCATTTGGCTCACTCACACCATTCCATGTATGGTATCTGCTCAGTACACTTGAAAAAGCCTTCACAGTCTGTGTAACCTCAAAACCACCAAGAGAATTACACCTCTCCCACACAGCCACTCTTATAGAAAAACTTCTATCAATTGTATGTAATTTTGTGAAACATTTGGAAGATTACAAATCAGTAATTTATTGACCCTTTTGTTTTCTATAAGCTGCATTAGTTCCTGTGTTATATTAATTAGACCTTTTCTTTGTAGAGGCAAACATCAAAATCAGTGGGGGTCCAAACATGTACGAAGAAAGTTGTTGGTTTGATCTGAATGGGATGGTGGCAGAAGACTGTTTTTCCTAGATGGTTTCAAAATCAGAGGCAGTTATGTCTCTGACTAGCATGCATCCCAAAACACCCTTGGGATGGAAAACTTAGCCTACACATCTTCCAGTGGAGAAGATGCTTCTGCTGTTGTTATGTCTTTTTCCTAGGAAAGGTTGTTTTAAACGTAAAGAAAATGTCAACTTTCAGAAAAATATCTTATTTTTATACCCAGCAGTGATTAAAGCTAATGTCTTTGGGTATAAAGAAAGTAGAACTCAGTGTTTGATTTTGTTCTGTATTGTTAATTGAAAAGGATAATATTTGTTTGGTAATAATATATTGTAAAGATCCAATATTAGATTTAGATAAAGAAGGTTGAAAAACAGATTTAAAAACCTTTGGTAGTGAGCTTTAAACCTCAAATCATACGACTGGGTTCAGGCTTAGAATTATCCATCTTTGCTCAATGGAGGATATCCTGAATATACTATTTTTAAGAGAGAATAAGTCCTCCATCAAGGATGGAGAATATGTCTACCATCAATCCTTGTTTTGATTGATCTACATTTTAATTAATTGACACTAAAAAAAGGTTGTCACTGAAATCAAGTTTTAATGCACTATATGCAGTGCAACTTACTTATAAGGTTATAGGTATTAGCTACAGGACAGAGATATCAGTGTCCATGTAGGACATGCTTACCTTCCTTAGGTCTATACATTAACCTTGACAGGAATATAACACCTTCTATAGTTATGGGACAGAGATATCTTGAGTATTTCGGTACTTATGCTATATCAAATTGGCTTTTTAGGTGTACCAGTACCTTTTTACTCTCAGTGAGTAACTCTTTTCAGTTTTCATAATCTACTCATATTAGCTTGCTTTAGTTTTAAAATGCCTAATTCTAAAAAATGCATTACCAATCAAAATGCCAACTATGAACAATTTATCTATACCAAATCATATTGCACAAAATAATTCAGACCATACATTTAACAAAGTCAGAAGAAATGCTTCTTAGCTTTCATAGTTCATCAATGCAAATAACAACTTACCTCGACGGTAGCCCCTTCGATAGCCTCTGAAGCAGTAGTGGAAGACCTTGTCACCCAGCGACACTGCCCTGGTTACGCCGCCTCGTCCATGCCACGTCGTCCGATATCCTCCGTCGACAATGGTAGCCTTCAACTCAGCCACCCACCACCTTCCTCAGCTCAGAACACTGCAAAACGCTACAAGGAAAAAGGTTACACCATTGACGCGTAATCCAAAACAGTAACAGGAACACAAAATGAGATGGGAGAATGGGACACTTCACCTATAAGTTCGGAGTGGAGAAGAACCGTACCAAGATTGTGCTTAGGGTGGGAAGCAGTCTGCACAAGCCACCCACTGAGTTCGTCGATGAAGTTAGGGCAGAGAATGTGAAGATTGGAGGGAAAACGGAGTTTTCGTGAAATGCTTCCCAAATATCTGACTTTCTAATTTGATGAACGTTACCCACTTACCGACGGTCGTTTGCCTTCGATAATCACTCAGGCCCATTACAGACGGCCAAAAGCCCTCGGTAAAGTGATGTAACACAAGCCCTCGGAAAAGCCTTCGGTAAATTACATTTACCGAAGGCCAAAAGGCCTTCGGTAATTAACCGTCGGTATTAATTGATTTTCCTGTAGTGTTTCTATTAATATTATGTCGATTAGCTTTACTAATCGACGTACTATTGGTGTTCTAAAAGAAAAAAAATGAAAAGAGTGCAATGGTATATTCAATGTAATGATGTAACATTAAAAATTTCAATTACAATCATACAAGTGATTTAATCAATTTAAACAATTCAATCACCATTCACTAATGTTAGTGCCAAAAGAGAATTTTTTTAATATTCAAAAGATGATTGATTACAACCAGCAAAACAAAAGATGGCTTAAGAAGTAACTGATTACAAAATTAAAATTAAACAACGAAAATCCATATTCTTCTGTTGCAGAATTATTGTTGATCACTTTCTGGTTGTTCACATCATCTTCCTTTCCATTTTGTCGGTGATTTTTCAATCCTTAGAGTCTTTTGTCAATGATTGTCAACTGTCAATTTACTTGAGCCCCAAGAATTTTTTTAGTGATTCTGACATACAAAAAATGATTACAACCAACAAAACAAAAGATGGCTTAAGAAGCCACTGATTACAAAATTAAAATCAAACAACGAAAATCCATATTCTTCTATTGCATTCAGCTTTCAATTTACTTGAGACCTAAGAATCTTTTTTAGTTGATTCTGACGTATAATCTATTTTCACCGCATAACCATCTAGCCCACTCATCTTCTTAGTTTTTGTCGAATTTGTTTTGTTTGCACTCTAAGAATCAGATATGGGATAGACTTGCTGATGATCATCATTTTTTCTCTTGGTGAATCAATAAGTCCTTGATATCCAATCCAAATATGAAAGAGAAAGCCTTCTTTGTTGATTGGTTGATAAACGACAATCCCAATCCAAACCTCTTTGATCAGCTTCATATCAACCCCCTTGACTTTGTTACAAAATGTTTCATCACTCATCTTTAAGTTGGAGTAGAACATGCTCACCAGTTTCAGATATTTGTGAGAAACCACGGTTTTAATCTTCCATAGACTAAAAAGCTTCCGTCGAATGTCTTCATCACTAATCCAACCTGTAGGATTAGCATTCCTTGCAATCCGGGCAACCTTCCATTTTCTTCTTGATGATGATGAAGAAGCCATTTTTTATTAGATTCTGGAACGACATTTTTAGGGTTTGTAACTCTTCAGTTTAGAAAACACTGAGTGCGTTTTCAAATCTAGTATTTATAAAGTTGTGCATCAAATCTTATCAGTTTCAGGCCTAACTAAATTTTTCAATCTTATATATCCCAATAAAATAATTAAAGCAACGAAGAATTTATAAAGGGTTCGACGTTTTATTATGCGGTTGAAGTTGAACTATGACAATGTAAGGATTGACTTGATGGGCGACGAATTTATAAAGAGTTCGTCGTTTTATTATGTGGAACTCTGACAATATAATTTTCAATCTTATTATATATCCCAATAAAATAATTTTAGCAACGGCGAATTTCTAAAGGGTTTGACGTTTTATTATGCGGAACTCTGACAATATAATTTTCAATCTTATATATCCCAATAAAATAATTTCAGCAACGACGAATTTCTACAGGGTTTGACGTTTTATTCTCTAACAATGTAAGGATTAACTTGATGGGCACTGGAGTAGTTGGGCGCATCAGTGGCTCCCAGCATTTTCTATAAATACAGATCCTTTGGAACTACCCTTTGAAAACCTACACTATAGAGCTTCCATAACCAAATTCATGTTAACTTTTTCCTTAGGATTGCCATCAGTTCCTCTACTAAACGAAGATATTTCTTTGTTAACGATGAAGGCACGGTGGAAATCCTAAGGAAAATGTTAACACTTATGAATTTCAAAAACATTCTCCATTCTTTTTCTGTTTTTTATTTAATTCTTGTGTTTTTTTAATGTTGTTTCTTGTTCATGTAAAATCTTGAGGAAAATGTTAACAGTTATAAATTTCAAAAACATTCTCCATTGGTTTTTTGGTTTTTTTAATTTAATTCCTGTGTTTTTTAACAGTTATGTAGTTTTTTTTAACAGGGAAATTAAAAGTTAATAAACTTCAAGGTTTAAAAATGAATACTTCTGCCGGTAAATAAAGCGTCATATAGTTTGATTAAATCTATCATGTATCATTGTCAGAAACAAAATTCTTAAACCCTTCCTGTAAATGTCTAAATCTTGTTCTCAGATGGCTTATTCATCTTCACGGCGTAGGAAGAAGGCTGCACACCTTCTAAGAAATGCTAGTCCAAATGGGTGGATCAGTGATGACGAAGAACGATACAAATTTGGATGTTATAGAAAGCTCTTCAAGGTGGTCCCTCACAAGTTCTTGGATGTGGAATTATTCAGAAGGGAGGGGTTTATCTTTCAAGAATGGCTTGTAGATGTTGGTCTTCTAAAATTTGTAGAAATTACCGGTGATTGCTATCCTGACTTGGTACAGGTCTTCTACCACAATCTGAAGGTTGTCGATGGTGTTATATGCTCTCAGGTAAAAGGCGTCGATATTAAAATTAATGACGAGATATGGTTATCTTTTACTTGTCTCAAAGTAGAAGGCTTCATGTCTCATGAAAGAAATTATGAACTCAACCAATGGACCAACAAGAAGAAAATTTATAAGGAATATCTGAGAAGTCCAACAAGGCTAAAGGTATACAAGCTGTATGTACTTGATGGTTTCAAAATGGAGTGAGCACATGATTGAATTGCATGTAGTCATGGACATATTTTGCCATATGGTGTTTTTATCAGTCGTGTATTGAAGCATCATCAAGTTGATCTTACTGGTGAAAAAAACATTTGGTGCACCGAATCAAATGAAATAGGAAAAGCAGCTTTAAGACATAATGGTCTAAAGAAAACAAAAGATGCCTGGGTGTTCAAGGATGTTGACGAAACTCCTTCTATCTTCAGTCCACAGATTGAGTTTGAAAGATTTATTGTGGATCAACTTCGAATGCTTTCAACAAGAATTTCAAAAGTTGAAAAATATGTGGTCAGAATTCACAAGAAATCAGATGAAGACAATGCTCTCATAACTCCCTCAGCAAGTGAATCTGATGATGAAGACGACACAACAGAAGTTGAGTCTATGGAGACATCTGACTCAGATTAGGAACAAAAGTCCATTTTAGTTTATTTTTCTAAAATTAATGTAATATTTTAATATATTTTAGTATATTTTTGTATGCTTGAACTCTGTTTGAAATTTTAATATATACTTTTCGTGGTTATATTTTCATATTTTTCCTTTATTTAATGTTATTATGGTTTTTTTTAAAAAAAATAGGAAAAAATGAATGTTACGTCGTATATTGTAAAAGCCGACCTTAAAGATCAAGTCCATTTTTATAAATACACTTGCGCATCCTTGATCTAGTCCTCCACTTATAAAATTTAGTCGTGACTTGTCACTCTAATATCATATTTTTTATGTTTCCTCATAGCTCTTCCTAGGTCATCACAAAAGTTAGGGTGACGAAAGGAAGAGCTATAGAAAACATAAGAAATAAGTTAAGAATTTGGATTTCGTTTCAAGTAGTACAATTTCATTCATATTCATAGTGATTACAATCAGATTAGAAGAAAAACAAACACAGAACATAAACACAAAACCGACTCCATATTAAAATTCTAAGCCTCTATTCTAATTCAGAATATTTCCATTGAATCCTCCTCACTAGACTCTTCACTTGAATCTTCAGTTGGAGAATCATTTTTATTCTTTTTCTCATGCAGAGTGTCTATCTTCTGTTTGAGTCTCCTGAGTTTTTCAACAACAAATCTTTCAAAATTGGTTTAAGGGACGAAGTTGGTGCGATCTTCATTTAGTGCAGGTGTGGTTCCAGAACTTTGAACCATTTTCTCTTCATCCTTGAAGCACCATCCCTTTGTGGTCTTCACAAGGCCAATGGAAGTCAAGGTGTTTCGATTTATAACATTTGAGCAGTTACAAGAGCGTTTCTTTTCACCACTAACATCTAAACCTTGAAGGGTCAGGATGTTGTTGATAAACACAACATATGATAGATGTCGTACATATTTGGTTCCTACATCAATCATATGATCTTTTATAACTTCCACCCAATTGGTAGGAACATCATTCTTGATGGCATACAACAGAAAAACTTCTTCAGTTGGCATTCTGTCTTGTACTTGAACAAGTCTAGCAGGTAAAATCATCCAAGCAAGAATGTGTGTTGTTATCGTTTCTTCTTTATTCAGTCCCTCATGCACATATAATCTTTCAATTGTGTATCTCCCAGGAAACCTTAACCAGTTACTACACACGTCCTTTTTCTTCAGCCATCTTTTTGTTTTTTAAGTACCGTAAGTGAGAGAATAACCCTTCGACTTTTAACCCTGCAAGTTGAAACCAGACATCATTGTCAATGTGAACATTTACCCCTTTTACTCGAGAATGAAGGACACCATCTCTTTTTCTCATATTGGGTTAGAAGACCCTTACTAAGTCAGGGTACCAATCACCCTTCATCTGGACAAGTGTAGAGAGACCTTGAGTTTCAATCCATTCTTGGAAGTGAAATCCCTCCTTTTCAAATAACTCGAGGTTCATATATTTCTGAGGAACAATATGTTTAAACTTTGTCCACCTCAAAAACTCTAGACGAGTCTCCTCATCACTAATCCACTTGGAGAGATCAGCATTTCTTGCAGCCACAGCAGCCTTTCCTCTGTTTGTTGAAGGATGTGATGAAGAAGCCATTTGAATTTGGATACCAGATAATTTTCCTCAGTATTAGGGTTTACCAATATAGAAACAACTCAGTGTACATACGATTTTCAAATTCAATGTATATAAGGGTGTGCAACGTCACGCGTTCAACGTCAAATAAAATAACAGGCAACGTAAACAATAACCGGTGGCATTGTCATAAATAAATTCAGTGAAAAATTAAAAGAATCTCTAGTGCTTCTGACGAAAAAAATGTCAAAGATGTACAAAGCTTGGATGTTAAAGTGAGAGTTTAAAAGGAAAAAGAAAGAGTAATAAAAATGGAGCGAATTTTGGCTTTTGGATGAAGATTAAAACGTTAATACCATCACGTTGATAAATAAGTAAACCCATAAAAAATGGAGCGAATTTGACGTAACATTCTTGTCACACAATTAATCTTCCCAACCACTCCAATGCCCTTCACGTTGATAAATAAGTAAACCCATTGAAAACCTCCCCACATAACTTCGGTAATCAAATTCATGTTAACTTTTCTCTTGTGTTTTCCTTCTTTTCCTTTACTAAACGAAGACATTTCTTTGTTAACCATGAAGGCATGGGGGAAAACACAGGAAAACATTAACACTTATGAATTTCAAGTAGGCCCTTTCAAAACCTATCCTACATTACTTCCGCAACCAAATTCATGTTAACTTTTTCTTTTGTTTTTTTTTTACTTCCTGGTTTTGGTTATAATGTCTTCCATCATCTTTGGTCTTCATTTTATATTAAGTGTTTTGTAAGAGGAGATTTCCTTCTGAAATCCTCTAAGTTATAGGACGTCAATGATCCCAAAAAGAAGACGTCAATCACCAGGCCTTTGCATCCAATGCACCCAATATTCGTCGTCAACTTTATAAATTTAACTTGTCTTGGAGTTGTTTCCACCATAGGAAATCAAATAGCACTAAAATCTAATGGTAGAAGACAACTCCAAGACAATTTAAAAAACGATTCATACATTGTTGAATGATGAAGTTGAACATCTTTATATAATTATTTTAGATCATAAAATTGTTTCAGCATTAAACATATTGTGAACCATATTTCTTTTTCCCAAGCACTTTCCTTTCAGTAAGATAACTTCATCATTTTTGTACTATAAAAAGCATTTTGTTGACTTGAATTTCAAAGGCCACCTTCATATGAATTAAGACCTGAATGCGGCACTTTGAAATTCAAGTGAGCAGATTGTAAGTTGAGGAACAGAAATGCTTCGAAATCTAAGGAAAAGAAAACACAAAGGATATAAAAACCATCAATCCTAAATGTTCAACAGAGAAACAGGATGGCAGGTATTGCACGAAATTTAAGCTATATTTATAGATGAAATGACGACATTCAAACATCATTTAGTGGAAAGTAATACATCTCTTTTGATTCAACTAAGAACTAATTGACGTCCAGCCCCCAACAAAAGAAAAAAATATTATTGAATGATTAAAAATAAAAAGAAAAAAATATTAAAAACAAGATGATCCGCTGACGAAAATTAAATCATTATAAAAATAGTGCATCGTGTAATTATGATTAGAAACTGCCACATTGTAGAACGTCGAAGCCCCGCACAATTCGACGTTCAAACATCATTCAATGAAAAAGTAAAAAATTTCTTTGGATTCTGATATTTTAAGAACGTCGAAGCCCTGCCAAATTTGACGTTCAAACATCATTCACTGAAAAAGTAAAAAATCTCTTTGGATTCGATATTATCTCCTTACTTACTAATCAAAGACATTCTCTGATAAATAATGATATAGGACGTCATTGATCACAAATATTTGACCCAATCTCCATACCTTTGCATCGTTTGCAGTCAATACTCGACGTCAATTGTATAAATTTAATTTACATTGCAGTTGTTTCCACCATAAGAACTAATTGACGTCCAACCCCCAACAAAAGACGTTAAAAATATCGTTGGAAAATGCACACCATTAATGTTCCACTGCTCCACAGAGTCGGACGTTCCATTGAATGATTAAAAATTAAAAAGAAAAAATACTAAAAACTAGATGATCCGCATAGCAAAATTAAATTATTTTAAAAGCATTACACATTATTAATATCCTGAACGTCGAAGCCCCGCACAATTCGACGTTCAAACATCACTGAAAAAGTAAAAAATCACTTTGGATTCTTAAGAACTCCTTGCTGACTAAACATATAAATTACTATGATGAATAATGATATAGGACGTCCTCGAGCACAAATAATTGACATCAATATCTTGAACGTCGAAGCCCCACACAATTCGACGTGCAAACATCATTCACTGAAAAAGTAAAAAATCTCTTTGGATTCTTAAGAACTCCTTGCTGACTAAACGTAGATATTTCTATGATGAATAATGGTATAGGATGTTGTCGAGCACAAATATTTGACATTAACTTTTTGAACATCGAAGCCCCTCCGAATTCGACGTTCAATCATCATTCACTTAATAAGTAAAAAATCTCTTTGGATTGTTCTAAACTCCTTGCTGCCTAAACATAGATATGTCATTGATCAGTCTTTCGCATCCAATGCACTCAACATTCGACGTCAAATTTATAAATTTAATTTGTCTTGGAGTTGTTTCCACCATAAGAAATCAAATAGCTCTAAAATCTAATGGTAGAAGACAACTCCAAGACAATTTAAAAAAAGATTCATACATAGTTGAATGCTGAAGTTGAAAATCTTCTTTATATAATTATTTTAGATCATAAAATTGTTTCAGCATTAAACATATTGTGAACCATATTTCTTTTTCCCAAGCATTTTCCCTTCAGTAAGATAATTTAATCATTTCTTTATTGTAAAAAGCATTTTGTTCACTTGAATATCAAAGGCCACCTTCATATGAACTGAGACATGAATGAGGCACTTTGACATTCAAGCGAGCAAATTACAATTTAAAGAACAGACATGTTTCGAAATCTAAGGAAAGGAAAATGCCAAGAAGATAAAAAACATGAATCCTAATATGTTCAATACGAAAACAGGAAGAAGGGGATTACATGATGGATGCAATATTTATAGATGAACGATGACGTACATCGTGTAATTATGCTTACTGACTATCTTGTCTGAACGTCGAGGCACCTTCCAATCCGATGTTCAAACATCAACCATCTTTCGCATCGAATGCACTTAACAAATGACGTCAACATTATAAATTTAATTTTTTTGGAGTTGTTTCCACGATAAGAAATCAAATAGCTCTTAAATCTAATGGTAGAAGACAACTCCAAGACAATTTAAAAAACGATTCATACATAGTTGAATGTTGAAGTTGAACATCTTGTTTATATAATTATTTTAGATCATAAAATTGTTTCAACATTAAACATATTGTGAACCATATTTCTTTTTCCCAAGCACTTTCCTTTTAGTAAGATAACTTAATCATTTCTTTACTGTAAAAAGCATTTTGTTCACTTGAATATCAAAGGCCACCTTCATATGAACTGAGACATGAATGAGGCACTTTGACATTCAACCGAGCAAATTGCAATTTAAAGAACAGACATGTTTAGATATCTAAGGAAAAGAAAATGCAAAGGAGATAAAAAACATGAATCCTAATATGTCAAATACGAAAACAGAAGGCATGGATTATGTTAAATGCAAGGTATATTTATAGATGAACTGATGACTTACATCGTGTAATTATGCATAGTAACTACCACACTCCACCTTCTTGTATGAACGTCGAAGCCCCGCTGAATTCGATGCTCAAATATCATTCAATAAATTTCGTTTGATTCATTTAAAAACAAAATGACGTCCCACTCCCCAAAAATTGTCTACTTTTGAATCACTCGCGAAGAAGGTGAGATTTGGAGGGCTTGAAGTTGAAAAGTTTGATGTGCCCCTCTATATTCATATAATTTCACTCTCGATTTTGCTAAGTTCATATAATTGATTCTAAGTAATTGATGATAGGGTCGCACCTCCCAACAAAAGTTGTGCATAAAAGAATGCAGTATAGACTAGGAAGTGACTCCTAGGTCGTCTCACAAGGACCAATATTGCGGTTCAGTCTCAGATCAACACACGTAGTGGGGGGGTTTTAATGGTGTTTTTGTGCGGATAAAATTAAACATGACTGGAAATTAAATAAAACCGTAACCAGAATTGAAAGCATTAAAGTACATGAAACATTCAACTAAACACTGCAACATATAAATATCTAAACACAATTCGAACGCGACACTTAAACTAGAACCTCAATTGCACATAATGCAGCAGTAAAATGAGCAAGCACCTAAGTTGGAAAGCGTCAATACATTTCACATAGCAGAGGGAATAAAATTTTAAATGCACGGGAGTTCAATTAAAAGCATCCACATTTGCGAAAAAAAATGAAATGTACGGTTGGGATTGAAGCAAAGAAAACAATGCTGACGGCAAATTAATATACATAATATGAAATGCATTTTTCCAAGCTCAAGTTCCCGTGAAAACAGTGTTCAAAGCCGAAATCCAAGAAGAAACAAAATTTACTCTAAGGTGGCGCTGGAACCTTGTGTGCTTCCAATAAATCAATTTACTCTCACTACCTACTCCCACCTAATCTACTTCTTCATTTCACAAAGAAAAGAAATCTCCAAAGCATTAAATCATCAAAGGAAAGTGATAACGGCTGCCAGCACGCACACTTCTTCACAGCAAATAACACTGTAATCTCATAGAATTTAAAAATAGAAATCTGGTTCAAACATGAAAATAAAAACAAGACCACATGCTCTTTAAAATTCTTCTCGGTTCCAACACAGGAAAGAAATATAAAGTCTTCTACACTACTGCAGCATCACCGTGTCTACCACTCATCTCTCAATATCCATGGCGGCTGGGGCACACCTCGACCATTCTCCGCATCTGCTCCCTAAGGTTGGCGGCTACCCACCTCCAGGTCTCCTCTTTTTCTTTCTCTACCTTACATCACTCTCCATGTCTCCGTGTCTTTTTTTTTTTTTCTCAGTGAAGATGATGATCCCCCCCCAAGGTGGCGGCTGGGTCTTAACTTCCCCAAAAATGAAAGATGACTTGTGCCCTTTTCTCGCCCATTCCTCTGGACCAACTTTCATTTGGCTTCTTCGTGCACCTCCCTCTTTTCAACGCAACATCTGCTGCTGTGTGCTTCTTCTTTCTTCACGCACCACCTAAGAAAGCTGCCATGGACGCTCACGTTTCTGGATCAGTGCTGGATGCACCCCCAAAACTGCTTCCCAGGCCTTGGGCCGTGGTGGGCCTCACTGGACAGTGCACCCCTACATTGTTGGATGCGTGTGGAGTGTGCTGGACGTGCGTTGTCTTCCACTCTGCTAGACGCTCGTTCTGGAAGTGTGCGGACGTGCTGGACGTGCGTGCTATCCGCGAGAAGCCAAATCAGGACGCTCGTTCTGGATGTGTGCGGACGCTCGTCCTAGATGTGTGCGGACGCTCGTCCTGTGTGCTGAAGCTGCTGGAATCAAGGTGCTGGACTTGCTTCTGTTGGGTGCAGGCCGTGAGCCTCTTTTTCTTCCAGCACCACTTCCTAGCTTCTCCAATCAAGCCAATCTCCATGTGCACTCCCATAATTTAAATCCACACCTCCTCACTCATTTTAGTTTAAAATAAAATTGATGTGGCATTTTCTTTTGACCTCCAAATGTCCCAAATAATATCCAACAATTTCCCTACAATTAATAATGCAAATAATTAGTCCAAATAATTCAAACTAATTAAAATAAGAATTTTTGGTCAAATTAAGCACAATTAGCAAAAACCGGAAAATACCGGACAATTAAGCACAATTCCCCGATTAAATTCGGTACAATAAACTAAGTGAAGTGAATAAAATATTGACTCATCAAAATAGACCACACTTAGTCTTTTGCACTCCTGGGCAAAATCAAGACGCAGATCAAGGAATAGTTCAAAGGACTTTTAGGAAGGTGACACAGACTCAGCATACAGAAAACAAAGACTAACAAGGACAGAAACAAAATTTACACAGTCCTCAAGAAATCTGGACAGAGAAAAGAAGTAGACAATTCCAACACATAATGAATCAGAGAAAGCAGATACTCATGAAATCATCCAAGCAATTCAAGACATGGCAAAATGATTAATCAGCTCAAGAGGTGAATCAAAAGGAACCAAAACCTCGCAGATGCACTAACAGTGTTTCTTTCAAGTGTCTAGGGTAAAGAATGTCACTCAATGCACTCAAGAAAGCAATCACAAATAGACTTGGCAAGCCTCTAATATCAACACTCAAAACATATGCATGTTCAAATCAAAAGGTCTTTTATGGGTGAAATGGGGCCAAGGACAAGGTAGGATAAATATGGATGAGAAGCTACAAACCAAAAGAAATAGAGGAGCAATGGAGAACAAGTGTAAACACAATCAAACACACCCACAACCTCTAATTCCATCCTCTTCTTGACTCCATTATTCAAATTTTTTTTTTTTTTTCATCATTTTTTTTTCATCCTGTCTCTTTTTTTTTTCTTTTCTCACTCTTTAGGACACAACTTGAAGAGACAAGATACACAACATATTTACCAAAACAAAACAAGAAGAGGAACCAACTAGCCAACTCATAAGAATCCCCAAGGAGACCACACTTGTTCCCAAAACACTTCCAAAGCTCCAAAATTCCCTAAGGTTAAGGTAATCATGGTTTTTCACTTAGGGGTAGTGTATGAGCTTCAAAACAAAGAAATGAGGAAAGTATAGGCTCAAAAGGGGTTATCAAAGGTTTAGAACACGGTAGGCTTATTTGGCTAGAGAGGCTCAAAAACAAAACTGCCTTTATCACTTCCAAACATGCATATCAATCAAGAATTATCAACAAGAGTCAAGCCAAGGCATATGTGCAAGCAATCAAGAGACATATCACACACAAGAAAGAACATCAAGTGGCTCAAATCTCACACAGGGTAATTTATGTCACAATCAAATCAACCTCTCAAACATCTATAATCATCTTCTCAAGCAGAGAAAAGCAAGGATTTCAAACAAGTCAGAGTATCAATGAAGTGAAAGATACATCTACAACCTAAACAAAGTCCAGAAATCAAGAGAAACATGTAAAACTGTACACAAGACACGACAAAAACAACCTAGAAAAGAAAAAATTTATCCAAGAAAACAAAAACTAACGAAGAAAATTAAAAATCTCCCCCAATAGACCACACTTAAACTACACAGTGTCCTCAATGTGTCATAAGCATAAGATCAGAAATCATAACAGTCAACAGACCATGGACAAGTGCAATAAAAGTAGGGAAAGGGGGAGAAGAGAGAAAGAAAACTCCCCTGATCATGGTGGCAGTTGCCAATTTTGGACTTGTAGGGAGATGTCTTCCACCAATGAATCCAGCAAAGAAGTTTTGAGGAAGAACTGCTTCATCCTCCATATTTGATCTAGCAGGGAGATATCATCCACAGCTGGATCTAAGAAGCAGGGATTGTTGATGAGCGGGTTCAATTGGTGCCTATTGCTGTTGAAACTGTTGTGTATGTAAGCACCTTTTCCTTCCACTATGGGTGCATGTTGGTCAAATTCATGTGTACCTCCTGCAACATGGTTAGTGCAATGTGGCTCTACAGAAATTACATGCAGGGGTATAACACCCAATTCCAGTGTGACAGGCTGAACCTCAGATACATCCTCAGAACATGAATCAATTTCAATTTCAGAAACATTATCAACCACAGACTCAGATTCATGTTCAGTGCATGGATGAGAAGTATTCAGATATGATGGCAAAAGTGGTTTCTCATCATGCAGAGAGGGAAAATTAAAAGCATTCTCATCAACAATATAATCATCAATAACATACCCATCAACATCATAATCATGAAAAGCATATTCATCAACAGCATAATCAAATTTAGGTATGTTTACCTCTACTTCCCTGAAGGTTGGAAGAGTGGTAGAAGATGATGGTGGTCTACCTTTCTCAAAAACGTTGCTCATATATGCCTGGTCCTCAAAATCTTTCTCGGTCTCCTCATGTGCAAGAGTGGGACCATCTGAAGGTGGGAAAGTATGTGGCGCAGTAGTAAGCTCATGACTCTTCTCCCCATCTTCTATGTTGATGCCACTAACATCATCTGGGATATGAACAGTCTGAAATGGTAACTCTGAATCTTGAGACTGTTCCTCAGTGAGTTGAGTGGCCATCTGCCCTATCTGATCAGTCATACTCTGAATGGCAGCTCCTATTTCTTGCTGGAACTGCATGTTCTCTTGTTGAAACTGAAGGTTCTGCATGGTCATCTGCTCCAACAACTCCTGCAATGTAGGCTCAGAAGTAGAAGGCTGATGAGCTATTTGGACAGGAGTATCATATTGCTGACTTTGGTATTGCTGGACTGGTGGAGGCATAAAAGTACTCTGGAATGGTGGTTCTTGATATTGATGCTGTGGAGCATCATACCATCCCAAGGTAGGGTCATTCCATCCAAGACCGTTGCTGTAAGCATATTGCACAGGGGAAAATTTGCTCAAAAACTGATGCTCAAGATATCCCCAATCGGTAACGGATCTCAGAGGAAGAGAGTCTTTCCAATCCTTAGCTGCTCCTTGTAATGAATGCGGAAATGCGCTCAAGAAAATGTAATCAAGAGGGACATCTGGAGGCTTCATTGAAGAGCACATGATGTGGAGCTCCTCCAAATGTCTGTGTGGGCATTCTCCTGCAAAACCATGAAACTTAGGCAGCAAATGTATCAGTCCAGGGGTGAGATCGCAATGAAGATCATTCTCCTTAAGTGAAACCGGCTCACAAAGAGCACTCTCAGAAATTAGAGGATGAGTCGTATTGTTCTCAACATAGAAATCAGCAGAATATGAATTACAATCAGAGTAACATGCAGAAGGAGAATCATAATCAGAGGCACTAGCAAAACAAGCAGTGTTCACGAAATCAAAATAGGTAGACATGGAAAAAGAAGAATACTAAAAATTACGAAACAAATAAAACACAACACATTTATACATGCAACACGCACACACAAAACAGAACATCACATCACATCACATCACAAGACAAAACACAACACACACAAACACAACATAAAGACCTAAGACTGAACCGTTGGTCCCCGGCAACGGCGCCATTTTGATGAGAGGGTCGCACCTTGATGGACAAATTTGTAAGCACCAAAATATGATGTCACAAACTTGTTTCACAATCGGCAAGTATGACCGAATCGTTTCAAGTAATAAACTTGGTAAGACCAAGTATCGTTCTCCCAAAGGACTCACGGCCTAGTTTAGTTATGTGATTTGTTGATTAGCTAAGACTTAAGAACACAATAATTGAAGTTTAATATGCAAAGACGAAAATTAAATATGTATGCATGAATTGATCAATGACAAAGACAAAAGATAAACACTTTCAAGGAAATATATGAATGAATATGTTGTTGGGGGTCAATTTCATCTCATCCACTCTCATATATTTTAGGAATTCAACATTCAAATCATCATTGTTAATGCCACTCTCTAATGTACCATTCTAGATGGCTTCTCCCTAATCAAATAGTTCATACAATTCCTAGCATTCCTAATGATTAGTTCATGAGTGCAGGAGCTTAAAGGCAACCAATATAATATTGTCAGTATAATATTGGGAGAAATTCCCCGGATCTAGATTTCCCCGTACGTGTCCGTATCAACAAAACCAATAATCATGCATTAGAATGAGTTAAACAATGCAAGCATTGAGCAAAGAGGAAAAACCCTAACTAATGATGAAAGAAAGCATATGTCTTAATTCAAAGATGTACTCAACAAATCCATATATGAGAGCTTCAAGAGATTACTTTGATTCCCCAACAAACATACAAGGTTTAGTTCACCATATTCATGGTGAACCTAGATGAATTACAATGAAAGTATGAAAGAATAAACCCAATAAAGGTGAAGAGGTAGCCTGAGCATCCAAGATCCTCCTTCAAAGGGGTGAAAGAGAGAGTGTTTGCCTCGTTTCTGCCAAAGATGCCTAACTATAGGACGTGCAAGCCCTTATATACTAATCTAGAGTTACAAAAGATTACAAAAGTCCAAGCCCAAAAAGTGCCGCTCAGCGGTGATTGCGCATCTTCTTTCTTCCCCTCAGCGGCCATTTTGCCCCTCAGCGGTTCCAACGTCACCTCTTGAGTGCCGCTCAGCGGTAGTTTGCCGCTGAGCGGTGCCTTCGACTTCTCCTTTTTGCACTCTTTCTTGTCTTTTCTAATGTCCTCTCTCTTATTCTTCACTTCTTTTACCAAATTCACCTCAAAACCTGCACAAAAACACTTAAATCAAGCATAAACCTGTCCAGCTCTCTTATTTCTGAAAATATAAACAAAAGGCATGATTTCAAGCTAGTTTCTAAGTCTAAAGGTTGCTTTTAGTATCAACTTTAAGCATGAAAATAACAGTTTTTCAACTGTTATCACAACCCCAAACTTAGAACTTTGCTTGTCCTCAAGCAAATAAAATGTAACTCCATCTCCAACCAATTCATATGATGGTTCACTCATTCAAAATCCTCTTTTCAAGATAAGTAATAACTTCACTCAAACTTAAGACCAAGAGTTCAATCAAGATGTGCACATGCTTTAGTGTTCACAAAGTCATTTAAATTCCAACAAATGCTATTTTTCATGAATGATCAATCAATTAAGCATGGATGTTCATGTGCTTATGGAATATTTCCTCACTAGGTAAAGTGTTTCACTCAACACACAAGTGTATAAGAGGTAAAGTGTTTCACTCATTCACTCCACTATCACAATGTCACATGAATCAACTTTGCCTTTCATTTAACCACAATCAAATACATTCACAAGCATGCATCATCACAAGGACTTTTCAATGGCTTATAATGTGGTTGGGCTAACAAGAAAATTGGTTTTTCTGGATCACAAAATCCTTGAGTTAAGAGAATCATAACAACACAATCTTCTTATTCATTCCCAACTTTCTTTTGCCTTTGCTTTTGCATTTGCATTGAGCTTTGCTTCTTTTTCTTTTCTTTTCTTTGCATATTCTTACTTTTTAGCTCTTAGCTCAATGCTTTTTCCTTTTTCATGTTTCCCCAATAACCCCAAACTTGAACATTTAACAATACCACACAAGATCTTCTACTTAACTCAAGGTAAAGATTTTCAATCAAGGGTGTTCAGTGTATATTTAAGGCTAAGGGTTCAACGGATAGAACACAACGAGTTCTCTTTTAGAAGGCTAACTTTATGAATTTGGCCAATAAAAAGGGTTTCAAAAACACGGCCTTTGATCATATGATGCAAAACAAGCAATTGATTCAATCATAGAAAACCTGGGCAAAGTCATTCATGCTTTCAAAGTAATAGCATTCAACAATAACAACTCTGGAGCTCAAAACCTCACATATAAGCTCATTCACATTTGACCTACACATCCTGCTTAATTTCACAATCACAATCATGATATTATGCATTTGTTCACAAAGCTTGTGAATCACCTGTATAAGCATTTTAATGTGCACATCATCTCAACATCAATCAATCATAAGCATCATTCAGCATTACTTATCACACAATCACAGTTAATAGCAAACCATCATAACAAACCAGGTGTTCAATAGAGTACATCAAACCCTAATCTAAAAACAAAAACAAAAACAAATAAGTTCAGAAAACTTAAACCACAAAAGCATAATCATATGATAGCATTCATCAGTAAATGCTATCTCAGCTCCTCATCAGTCCGAGCTCTCTGTATCTTCCTCTTCCTCTTCATCATCATCTTCATCAAATGCATCCTCCTCCTCAGCTTCATCTTCATCCATGTCTCGGGCTGAAGCTTCAGCTGCTTCAGCTCCTCCATGCCATGGTTCTTCTGGCCAAGCTACCACATTATGGAATTCATCCATAGTCCACCTGTGTGCTGGAGGGGTATCATACATCCCCACTATCATCTCACCCGTGGCCACCTGCCCTCTGTGGATGGACTGCAACTGAGCACCTATAAGAGACATATACATGTCCCTCATCTGGAATGGTTCTGCCTCATGAGTATCAGCAGAAGTCCTGCTCTGTGCTGGCCTTCTCTCTCTACGAGCCTGGCGTGGTGGCACTGGCTGGGCTGCCTCCTCACCTCCACAGTACTGTCTGTAATAGGCCTCATCTATAGCTTTTCTTGGCCTCTCAAATGGTGGAACAGAAGTGTCCACCCCAGCTAGCTTGCAAAGGTGAGTGATCAAAGAAGGATGTCCCAGTGGTGCTTTGTTGTTTGAGGTGTTAGCACACACACTAATCTCATCAGCTATCATCTGCCCAATATTAACATTCAAGTTTCTGATAGCACAGTAGATGAAGAGTGCCCTGCTGAGAGTAATATCTGACACATGTGAACATGGCTGAATGTTGGCATGAGAAAATGCCATCCAATACTTTGCAAGAGGAGTCAAATCTGTCCTCCTAATATTAACCACTGAGCCAGATCTATTCTTTTGGAAGTGTCCTCCAGGTATGCACAATACTCTCTCAACATCCTCAAAGTCAGCACCTTCCTCCATGCTAAGAGCAAACTGGCATTGCTCACCAGCCCACACAGTATCCAGAAAGTTATTGATGGAGTCAGGATCATACCTGATAGCATGGCCTCTAACATAGCCCAAATAATTCTCAGCTGGATAATCACCAATCTTCTTTGCATTGGTGTAGAATTCTTTCACCACAGCTATGTTGGCAGGTGATGGATAAGTGGCTAGCTTCCCCCAATCATTCCCTAACACTTGCTCTCCAAATTGAGGAGCAAAGTTAGGTATCATTCCAACCTTTCTCTCCATTAGAAGTCTCCTGTCCTGAACCACCCTAAAGTGCTTCTCATGTTTCCTAGAGAGGAACCTGCCATTATGGGGCTGCTCTGGTTCCTTTTCCTTTCTCTTGGTTGCCATGGTTTTCAATCTCTTTCCTGAAGAGGATGTCATTCCTGCATTCAAACATAAATCCAAAACCACAAAACATGATGTTAATCATTAGTAAACACAAAACAAAACTCCTTTTGAAGCTAAACCACCGCTGAGGGCCAGAATTTCCCCTCAGCGCCACCAGTGCCACATTCAAACACGCAACAAACCAGAAAAAGCAAATCTGGCAGAGTGCCGCTCAGCGGTAAATGCCGCTCAGCGGTGATCTGCAGATTTTTGCAAATCTCGTTTTTAAACTGTCCTAACTCCACCCAAATGCAATTTTCAGTTTTCCAGTTCATAATCAAGCAGTTTAATCGGTTCAAACATCAAATATATCATCAAATCATGCATAGAAATCAAAACCCCTAAATATTCATGCTTTGACAATCACAGTCAATTTCAAGAACCCTAGAATGAACAAAATGCATTTTACTTACTTGGGTGGAGATGCTAGATGATATGAGAATGCTTCCAAACTAGAATGCTCTCTTCCAACCCCAAACTTTGATAGCACACTAGTGTAAAAGTGAGTGGAAGAGAAATTTTCTAAAGAGGGAAGAGTAAAAAGATGTGGGAAACCTAAGAGGAGATATGTGGGAGTCTTAATGCAGAGAAGAGCTTGAAAGAATATACAAACGCGCAGCTTAGGGTTTAAAAATACCCCAATGGGCTCGGGTTCCGCTAAGGGGAACTTAAGCCCATCTGCGATAGTACCGCTCAGCGGTAATTGCCGCTCAGCGGCACTTTCGTGATGTGCCCTTCTCCTTCTTTTCTTGACCTACGTGCCTTCCTAGCATACCCCTCATAGGTTCCCTGCAATTCAATGTTAAAAATGCTTATGCAAATCCTAAAAATAAACAAACAGAAAACAATCAATCAACTGGGTTGCCTCCCAGGTAGCGCTTGTTTAACGTCACGAGCCTGACCCAAAATCCACCAACACCCATCAGTAGGTGTTTCAAACTTACCAGCACCCATCAGTAGGTGCAAAATCTTCTCACCAACACCCATCAGTAGGTGTTACAAACTTAGTATCCTTCAGTAGATACTTAACCACCTAGCATCCTTCAGTAGATGCTAAATCCAACAAAATAATGTCCAGAATAATGTTCACAAATTACAAATTATAAAACCAAATCAAAAGTTTGTAAATCTACTGGGTTGCCTCCCAGCAAGCGCTTCTTTAATGTCATTAGCTTGACCCAGTAAAGCTCAAGTTCCTTCTTCTTTTTCTTCTTCTTCCTACTGAACTTCTTCAGAAATTTGATCAAACCAGGAACCTATTGCAGTGTCTCAATCATAGGAACTTTAATCTCCAATTTCTTGAAGATTTCCATGAAGCACTTAAATTTCTTTTCCTTCCTATGATTCTTCTTTAGATGAGGATGTGATTTTTCATGTGATTTCTTCTTCTTTCCTCTCATCTTCTTTTTCTTCCTTTTGCTCTCCCTAAATTTTCTCTTTTTCTCTTCTTTTATTTTTTTCTTCCTTTCTCTTTTTCTCCTCAACTTCTTTATCTTCACACAAATTTTCTTTCTCTCTTCTCTCTCAACCAATTCTTTTTCTTTTTCTTCATCTTTATCTTTCTCACTCAACTCTTCTTTCTCTTTTCTCTCTACCCTTTCCTCATCTCCCTCTAATTTTTCCTCATCAAGAATCTTGTCACTTTCAGTGATAATGACTTGCCCTTCCTCCTTAAGGTTAACATCAGTATTAACATCATCATTTAATATCTGACTAATGTGACGAAGTTGCATCTCCATTCTTTTACATGATTCTTCAATGCTTTTCTGAGTAGAGTCGGAATTTTTCAAAAATCGTTGAAGGGTGTCCTCCAACCTATCCAAACTTCCTGATAGAAAGGGTTGTTGCTGCCATTGTTGTTGTGGTTGGTTCTCAAATTGTCCAGCAGCTTGCCAAAATTGGCTTTGATCCATGCTTGAGTGAGGTTCCCACCATTGGTTGAGATTACTTTGGTAGAATTGAGTGCCCCTATAGTTAAACTCTTGACCAAATTGCATTCTGCAGACATTAGGCACAAAACCCTAAAAACAATTGTTAGCACAAAAAGATAGAGAAAAGAAAAAAAATCAAAGGATATAATTGAAAAGATAAGAAGATAGGAAATAAAAACAGAAAAATAAAAACATAAAATAAACTAAAATAAAATAAAATACAAACAGAAAATAAAATAAAATAAAATAAAATATAATCTAATCAAATAAAATAAAATCAAATAAAAACCGAAAAATAAAAAACAGAAAATAAAAACAGAAAACAGAAAAACAGAAAACAGAAAAAATAAAATAAAATCAAATAAAATACAAACTGAAAAATATAAACAGAAAAATAAAATAAAAATAAAAATTCGAAATTTAAAATAAAATAATAAAAAAAAAAATAAGTCAAAGATAATCAATAATCACACAAATTAACCAGTTAAACCATGAACCCCCGGCAACGGCGCCAAAAACTTGATGGACAAATTTGTAAGCACCAAAATATGATGTCACAAACTTGTTTCACAATCGGCAAGTATGACCGAATCGTTTCAAGTAATAAACTTGGTAAGACCAAGTATCGTTCTCCCAAAGGACTCACGGCCTAGTTTAGTTATGTGATTTGTTGATTAGCTAAGACTTAAGAACACAATAATTGAAGTTTAATATGCAAAGACGAAAATTAAATATGTATGCATGAATTGATCAATGACAAAGACAAAAGATAAACACTTTCAAGGAAATATATGAATGAATATGTTGTTGGGGGTCAATTTCATCTCATCCACTCTCATATATTTTAGGAATTCAACATTCAAATCATCATTGTTAATGCCACTCTCTAATGTACCATTCTAGATGGCTTCTCCCTAATCAAATAGTTCATACAATTCCTAGCATTCCTAATGATTAGTTCATGAGTGCAGGAGCTTAAAGGCAACCAATATAATATTGTCAGTATAATATTGGGAGAAATTCCCCGGATCTAGATTTCCCCGTACGTGTCCATATCAACAAAACCAATAATCATGCATTAGAATGAGTTAAACAATGCAAGCATTGAGCAAAGAGGAAAAACCCTAACTAATGATGAAAGAAAGCATATGTCTTAATTCAAAGATGTACTCAACAAATCCATATATGAGAGCTTCAAGAGATTACTTTGATTCCCCAACAAACATACAAGGTTTAGTTCACCATATTCATGGTGAACCTAGATGAATTACAATGAAAGTATGAAAGAATAAACCCAATAAAGGTGAAGAGGTAGCCTGAGCATCCAAGATCCTCCTTCAAAGGGGTGAAAGAGAGAGTGTTTGCCTCGTTTCTGCCAAAGATGCCTAACTATAGGACGTGCAAGCCCTTATATACTAATCTAGAGTTACAAAAGATTACAAAAGTCCAAGCCCAAAAAGTGCCGCTCAGCGGTATTTACCGCTCAGCGGTGATTGCGCGTCTTCTTTCTTCCCCTCAGCGGCCATTTTGCCCCTTAGCGGTTCCAACGTCACCTCTTGAGTGCCGCTCAGCGGTAGTTTGCCGCTGAGCGGTGCCTTCGACTTCTCCTTTTTGCACTCTTTCTTGTCTTTTCTAATGTCCTCTCTCTTATTCTTCACTTCTTTTACCAAATTCACCTCAAAACCTGCACAAAAACACTTAAATCAAGCATAAACCTGTCCAGCTCTCTTATTTCTGAAAATATAAACAAAAGGCATGATTTCAAGCTAGTTTCTAAGTCTAAAGGTTGCTTTTAGTATCAACTTTAAGCATGAAAATAACAGTTTTTCAACTGTTATCACACCTCCCAACAAAAGTTGTGCATTAAAGAATGCAGTACAGACTAGGAAGTGACTCCTAGGTCGTCTCTCAAGGAACAAATTGCGGTTCAGGAATCAGGTCAAACACATAGTGGGGGGTTTTGAAAATGTTTTTGTGAATGCAATTGAACTAAAAAAATGAAAATTAAACACAACCGAATATAAATAAGAGCATTAAAATGAAACTACAACAGATAAATATCCAAACACAATTCAAGCTGTAAAAATGCAACGATTACACTAAAACGTTAAATGCACAATATTGTCATCTATCCTACACATTCACCATCAAAAAGAAGAAAAGCATTTAAACATACAATATAAAATATTTAAAGGCAAAAGAAATAAAAGAAAATAAAACTTTTCTACCATTAACCATGACCCACACATCTACCAAGAGAAATTGGAATCTGTAAATGCTTCTTAAAATCACTCCTTGGCCATGACACTTCATGAGTTCCCTTGATGACTCTCAGCCGTGACATTTTGGTGTGCATGCAAAGAGAATTAAAATAAGTTAAATGCTTCTCCTTGTTTGCCTTTGACCGTGAGAATTTCATGAGGTGCATCCAAAGGAAATTAAAATAATGGTAACTCTTCTTCTTGGTTTCTCTTGCCGTAACAATTCCATGAATTGGAACCAAAACCACTTAATTAATTGAAATGCTTCTTCCTTCCACCTTCACTTCCAACATCTACATCAGCACATCTTCCATGCGAGGACGTCACCATGCAGCTAAAATAAACTCTTGCTTTTGCTTTTGAAACTCTCCATTCCAACACGTCACCATGTGCACTCTGCCCCGTGCTGCATCTCAAAATAAAATCACGTGCACTCCAAATTGAAATCAGCGTTTTCCATTTCCTAAAAGCAAATCAATTAAATTGAATTTCTAAGGGGTGGTGGCTGCACCGCTCCAACCAAGCTAGACGTGTTCAACAGCTTGCTTCTCTCCAGCCAAACCATGACACCTCCTTTCGAACTCCATTCCAGCAGCTTGCAAGTCACATTCACGTGCACCCCATTCTCTCCCTCTCGGTGGTTGTTCCAACATCCATAAAAAAAAATGATTTCTCACAGCCAAGCCGTGACAGCTGCTTCTACTTTGCTTGACCGCGCCATTTCTCCTCTATGCTTCCACGGTCCCGCGCATCTTCTTCCAAAATAAAAATCACCGTTTGTGTGCACCGTGCTCACTATGAAAGCAGCGTTCCAATTCTTGAAGCTGGATGTGGCAGCAGTAGCGTGTGTTTCCCCTTCCGTGAGACCACACACTTCTTTTCAAATGAAATAGCAACTTAAATTATAGAATATGAAAATGGAATTCTAATTCAAGCATGAAGAAGAAAAAAAAAACGAAACCGAACCCATCCATGATTAAAAGCAACGCTGGAAGCAAAATAAAAGCATTGTCTGAAGGAAGAAAAACTAAATCCTTATGCGTGAGGTTGGAATAAAAATTAGAATTTCATTCCTCCATCACGTAACAGTTTGCACAATTTCTACCATTGAAAAAGAAATAAAAATAAAACGTTCAAAGAAAAGAAAACCGTGCAGTCGGCAGCTAGCTCTCCATTTCCCGTGCAAAACATTCAAAAACCGAGACCCCCCCAAGAAAAACAAGTGGCGGCTCAACCTAAGGGCCGTGTGTCTCCCTTTAATGAGGGTGGGGTCCACACAAAAACCCTAGAGTCTAAGTCACTAATCTCTACTCTTGGGCCTAATCTACTTTACCAAAAATTGACCCAAAATATAGAGTTGATTCAAAAATTCTAAACTACTGAATTACAATTTAATTAATTCAAAAATGTCTGTGTGGGAGTCTTGAATTTATTCGGCATTCTTCCTGATGTCCCAAAATGTATTTCCGAGATTTTCCTGCACTTCAAAAATGCACTTAATCAGCTCAGAAAATCCAAATTAGCACAATTACAAATTTCCGACCAAATTAAGCAGAATTCAGAAAACGGGGAAATAACAAACAATTAAACACAATTCCCTGGTTTATTTAAGTGCAATAAACTAAATATAATTCAAGAAATAACGACTCATCAAAATAGACCACACTTAGTCTTTTGCACTCCTGGGCAAAACCAAAACGAAAACCAGGGAACTACTCAAACATCAGGAAGCTGACACAGACTCGAAAGACAGACAACAAAGACTCCAAAACAGAAACACAGTTGCACAATTCTCACAAAATCTGGACGGTAAAAAGTATAGGCAGAATCCCACACAGAGTCAATGAACGCAAATACTCAAAGAATCATCCAAACAGTTCAGTACAAGGAAAACATTCAATCAGTTCAAGAGATGAATCAAAAGCAACAGAGCCTCACAGATGCACACAATCAGTGTTTCTCTCAAGTGTTTAAGGTAAATCAATGTCACTCAATGCACTCAAGAAAGCAATCACAAACAGACTTGGCAAGCCTCTAATATCAACACTCAAGCACATACGCATGTTCAAATCAAAAGGTCTTTTCATGGTTGTAATGGGGCCAAGGACAAGGGAGGATATATCTGGATAAGAAGCTACAAACCATAAGGAACAGAGGAGCAATGGGGAACAAGTGTAAACACATTCAAACACACCCACAACCTCTAATTCCATCCTCTTCTTGACTCCATTATTCACAATTATTCACATTTTTTTTTCTATTTTTCTGCTCTTTTTTTTTTCATCCTGTCTCTTTTCTTTTCTCTCTTTTCAAAACAAAACTGTAAAAGACAAGATTTACAAAAACAAAACAATAATAGGAACCAACTAGCCAACTCATAAGAATCCCCAAGAAGACCACACTTGTTCCCAAAACACTTCCAAAGCTCCAAAATTCCCTAAGGTTAAGGTAATCATGGTTTTTCACTTAGGGCTAGTGTATAAGCATTCAAAACAAAGAAATGGGGGAAAGTATAGGCTCAAAAAGGGTTTTCAAAGGATTAGAACAAGGTGAGCTTATTTGGCTAGAGAGGCTCAAGAACAAAACTGCCTTTATCACTTCCAAACATGCATATCAATCAAGAATTATCAACAAGAGTCAAGCCAAGTCATATGTGCAAGCAATCAAGAGACATATCACACACAAGAAAGAACATAAAGTGGCTCAATTTCTCACACAGGGCATTTGTGTCACAATCAATTCAACTCTCAAACATCATGATCATCTTCCAAGCAAAGAAAAGCACAGAATCCAACATCTCAGAGTATCAATGAAGTGAAGGAAAACTGACAACCTAACCACAATCCAGAATTCATGAAAAGCATGGAAAACTGTACACAAGACACAACAAACTACATAAAAACCGAAACATGAACAAAGAAACAACCTCCCCTAATTGAAACATGAACAAAGAAACAACCTCCCCTAATAGACCACACTTAAACGACACAATGTCCTCAATGTGTCACAATCAATAGATCAAACAATCAGAACAATCATCAGATATCGACAAAGTGCAATAAAAGTGAGGAGGGAAGGAGAAAAGAAACTCCCTGAGTCAGATGGGAGGATAGGTGGGGTGGACCAAAGACGTCTCCTCCACCACTACATCCACTAAAGAAGGGTTGCTGAGGAAAGGCTTCAGTCTATGCCCGTTCACCTTGAAGCTTTTAGCTGTAGATGGACCTTGGATCTCTACTGCACCATAAGGGTAAACATTAGTCACAACAAAAGGTCCAGTCCATTTTGATCTCAACTTACCACCCATGAGGCCGAGTCTAGAGTTATACAACAAAACCTGTTGGCCAACCTCGAAGTCCTTTCTAACAATAGAACTATCATGGAACTTCTTTGTCCTTTCCTTGTAGAACTTCGAGTTCTCATATGCCTCAAATCGGATCTCATCCAATTCATTCAGTTGCAACTTTCTTTCCTCTCCAGCTTGGTCCATGGAGAAGTTCCAAATCTTCACAGCCCAATATGCCCGATGCTCAATCTCGACGGGTAGGTGACATGCTTTTCCGAAGACAACCCGGTAAGGAGACATCCCTATCGGTGCTTTGTAAGCTGTCCTGTGAGCCCAAAGAGCATCGTCCAATCTATTGCTCCAATCTTTCCTGTTGGGCTGGACAATCTTCTCCAAAATCCTCTTAATCTCCCTGTTGGATATCTCAGCCTGCCCATTTGTTTGGGGGTGGTAAGGTGTAGAAACTCTGTGCGTCACCCCATATTTCTTGAGCAAAGCTTGCATGGATCTGTTGCAAAAATGGGTTCCTTGATCACTAACAATTGCTCTAGGCACTCCAAACCTGCAAAAGAGGTGAGATCTAACAAAATCTACAACAACCCGAGCATCATTAGTCCTGGTGGCTCTAGCTTCCACCCATTTTGAAACATAATCCACAGCAAGGAGAATATAAAAGAAACCAAAAGAAACAGGAAAAGGACCCATGAAATCTATACCCCATACATCAAACACCTCACAGAACAACATAGGTTGTTGAGGCATCTCTTGTCTCTATGAGATTGATCCTCCTGCTCTCTGACAAGGTTCACAAGTGCTGCAAATCTTCTCCGCATCTTTGAAGATGGAAGGCCAATAGAAACCACAATCAAGCACTCTGCGAGCTGTTCTCTGTATCCCTAGATGACCACCAGGTGAGGAGGCATGACAAAACTGCAGGACCGAGTCAATCTCATGGTCCGGAATGCATCTCCTAGTAACCTGGTCACTGCACAACTTCCACAGATATGGGTCATCCCAAACATAATACTTAGCATCACTCTTAATTTTAGCAATCTGAGCAGGTGATGCTAAGGGAGGAAAAACAGAAGCAACCAAATAATTTACAATGTGTGCAAACCAAGGAGTGGGGTGAGAGTAAGAAATCATCAACAAACTCTCGTCAGGAAAGGTATCTTGTATGGGCAACACATCAGCTTCATTCCCAACTTTTTCAATCCGGCTTAGGTGGTCTGCAACCAAATTTCGTGCTCCACTCCGGTCTTCAATTTGCAAGTCAAACTCCTGGAGCAGTAGCATCCACCTGATCAATCTAGGCTTTGACTCCGCCTTTTTCAACAGAAACTTTAGAGCTGCATGGTCAGTATACACAATAACAGGTGATCCAAGCAAATATGACCTAAACTTATCAAGGGCAAAAACAATTGCCAACAACTCTTTTTCAGTGGTGGTATAATTTGCCTGGGCAACATCCAAAGTGCGTGAAGCATAATAGATCACTCTCGGCAGCTTGTCAATTTTCTGTGTCAAGACAACCCCTAATGCATAATTAGACGCATCGATGCCTGAATGATAGGGGCGGTGGTCAAAGCTTCCTTCAGGCAATCAAACGCCTGCTTACATCTGTCATCAAAAGAAAAGTCAATATCTTTTTGCAGCAGTCTGGACAAGGGAAGTGCCTTCTTGCTGAAATCTTTGATGAAGCGCCTGTAGAAACCTGCATGTCCAAGAAAAGATCGCACCTCTCGCACGCAAGAGGGGTAAGGCAACTGCGAAATCACAGATATCTTAGCAGGGTCTACCTCTATTCCCTTTTCAAAAATGATATGCCCTAGAACCAAACCTTGTCCAACCATGAAGTGACATTTCTCAAAATTGAGAACAAGGTTTGTTTCTATGCATCTTTTCAAAACTTTTTCCAAACTGTCTAAACATGCATCAAAGGAGGATCCATACACAGTAAAATCATCCATAAACACCTCTATGCAATTCTCAAGAAAGTCGCTAAAAATGCTAAGCATGCACCGCTGGAAGGTACCAGGGGCGTTGCATAGACCAAAGGGCATCCTCCTATAGGCAAAAGTGCCAAAGGGGCAGGTGAATGTGGTTTTTTCTTGATCCTCAGGCGCAATATTTATTTGAAAGTAACCAGAAAAACCATCAAGAAAACAATAATGAGATTTACCTGCCAGGCGCTCCAGCATCTGATCAATGAATGGCAGGGGGAAATGATCCTTCCTGGTTGCTTGGTTGAGCCTCCTATAGTCAATGCAGACTCTCCAACTGTTCTGCACTCTAGCTGGGATAAGCTCATCCCTCTCATTCTTCACCACAGTGAGGCCAGTTTTCTTGGGCACAACATGGATGGGGCTAACCCACTGACTGTCTGAAATAGGGTAGATGATCCCAGCTTGCAAAAGCTTGGTCACCTCCTTCTTGATGACGTCCATGATCACGGGGTTTTGCCTTCTTTGTGGCTGTCTCACTGGCCTTGCCCCATCTTCCAAAAGAATTCTATGCATGCATGTGGAAGGGCTAATACCAGGTATGTCAGCCAAACTCCAACCAATGGCCTTCTTGTGCTTCCTCAACACACCAAGCAACTTCTCCTCTTGAACAGAATCAAGGGAGGTGGAAATGATCACCGGTTTCTTCTCATCATCCTCCAAGTACACGTACTTGAGGTTATCTGGGAGCTGTTTCAACTCAAGAGTAGGTGCCTGCAAGTCAGATTCATTTGTACTTCCTACAAAGTGGTTAGTGCATTCTGACTCCAAAGAATTCACAGGTAAAGGCGGAACACCTATCTCATCACGCTCCAAATCCATATCCATGACAATTACATTATCAACATCATCCATATCAAAAACATCATCAACATCATGGATATCAAAATTCTCTTCAAAATCAACCTCATTCTCAAATTCAGATTCAGTGCATGTATGTAGAGAAGATAGAAAAGAATGCTCTTTCTTATGCAAAGAATCAAAATCATCAACAACATATCTATCAATAATGTCATCCAATGCATCGATCCTAAACAGAGAATGGTCCTCAGCTGGAAATTTCATTGCATCAAGGATATTAAAATGAACAACAATATCAGCAAATTCCATAGACAAAGTTCCAGCATACACATCAATCTTAGTTCGGGCAGTTTTCAAGAATGGCCTGCCTAAGATAATGGGAGCGGATCCATGAGAGAATCCCTCCTCCATTTCCAAAACATAAAAGTCAGCAGGAAAAATCAATTCACCAACCCTAACCAAGACATCCTCTATGAAACCTGTTGGGTGGGTAACACTCCTATTAGCCAACTGAATGACCACACCCGTGGTTTGCAAAGGACCCAAAGACAAAGATGCATATATAGATAAAGGCATGACATTAACAGAAGCACCCAAATCAAGCATGGCATTTTCAAATTTATTGTTTCCAATCACACAAGGAATGCAAAATATACCTGGGTCCTTGCACTTTTCAGGGATGTGCGGGACCGACTTACCAATAAGCGCAGATACATTCCTTCCCATGCTAATTCTCTCATTTCCCTTCATCTTCCTCTTGTGTGTGCACAGCTCCTTCAAGAATTTGGCATACTTCGGTACCTGCTTGATGGCATCAAGTAGAGGTATGTTCACCTCTACCTTCCTGAAGGTCTCCAGAATTTCCTTATCCACATCTTCCATCTTTTTGCTAGGAAGTGCCCGTGAAGGGAATGGTAGAGGGATAGGTCGGTCAACCAATGGAGAAGGTGCGGCAGCGGTGGTGGTGGAAGAGGGAGAAGATCCACTTGAAGAAGAACCACCGGCTGGAGAAGAAGATTCACCCACCTCAAATGCCTTGCTCGGACCGTCATGGTCGTTCTTTCTAGGACAAGTAGCAGGCATGGGTGTAGGTGTAGAAGCGGGCTCTAAAGGCACAAAAATCTGCTTCCCTGATCTAAGGGTTATGGCACTCACATTCCTTGGGTTCTGCACAGTCTGGGATGGTAACTTATCCGAATTCTGAGACTGCGCCTGGTTTATCTGAGTAGCCATCTGACCCATCTGGTTAGTGAGACTCTGTATGGAAGCTCTAGTCTCCTGCTGAAACTGCAGGTTTTGCGTAGTCATCTGTCTCACTAACTCTTCCAATGAAGGTTCAGACGAAGTGGAAGGTTGGGCAACTGGCTGGGTAGGTGCCTCTTGTTGCTGCTGTTGTTGTTGCCTCTGGTGTTGTTGCATTGGTGGAGGCACATATCTGTTAGGTGCTCCAGCATTCTGGAAAGGTGGTGCCTGCTGTTGATGCTGTGGCGCATTGTTCCATCTCAGATTGGGGTGATTCCTCCACCCTGGGTTGTACCTGTTGCTGGATAAGTCATGATTTTGCTGGTGTTGCTGCCTGTTGTTGTAGATGTTCGTAGCATAAGCCTGAGGCGCATCAGAGGCAGCAGAGTGCTGCAAAGAAGGACAAGCATCTGTATAGTGGTCACTGGAAGGACAAATAGCACATAGTCGTGCAACAGATGCAGATGGAGCTGCAGATCTCTGGTTGGTAGTCAACTGTGTCACCATCTTCGTAAGAGAGTCAATCTTTCCTTCCAACTTGCTTTCAACAGCTGATAAAGACTGGGCAACAACATCATGTACGCCCCTCACCACAATGGCATCATTCCTGGTGCTAAACTGCTGGGAGTTGGAGGCCATCTTCTCAATCAATTGCCTGGCCTCAGCAGGTGTGGTGTCTCCAAGAGCTCCACCACTGGCAGCATCAATCATACCACGGTCCATGTTGTTCAAACCCTCATAGAAATACTGGACAAGGAGATGCTCAGGTATCTGATGGTGGGGACAACTAGCACAAAGTGTCTTGAATCTCTCCCAATACTCATATAAGTTCTCTCCACCAAGCTGCCTAATCCCAGTTATGTCTTTTCTGATAGCTGTGGTCCGGGCTGCTGGAAAAAATTTATCTAAGAACAACCTCTTCAGATCATCCCAGCTAGTGACGGATCTAGGCGCCAAACCATACAACCAATCCTTAGCAACATTTTCCAATGAATGAGGGAATGCCTTCAAGAAGATGTGCTCTTCAGGAACATCATGTGGTTTCATACTAGAACAGACAATGTGGAATTCCTTCAAATGCTTATGAGGACTCTCACCTGCAAGACCATGAAACTTGGGCAACAAATGGATCAGTCCAGTCTTGAGAACAAATGGAACACCCTCATCAGGATATTGGATGCACAAGCTTTCGATATCGAAATCAGGTGCAGCCATCTCCCTAAAAGTCCTCCCACGAGGTGGAGGTTGTGCCATATTGTTCTCAGTGTGAAAAACAACAGAATCAGAATCAGAATCACGTGCAGATGCAACAGATGCAGTAGATGCAGTATGCACAAAGTACTCAGCAGTGGGATGCACAGTATCCAATGGAACAGACTCAAAAACAGACTCTAAAGATAAATTTCTAGAATGCCTAGCTAACCTATGAAAAGTTCTATCAATCTCAGGATCAAAGGGTGGTATAGGTCCAGGATTTCCCCTAGTCATGCACTAAGTCACAACACCCTAAAATCATGAAACGATATCACAAAAATTTTGAACACACAAAACAACCTAAACAAACAAACAAATCACACACACTCAAACATACAAGACAAAACACACACACAAACAACACAAAAGACCTAAAACTGAACCGTTGGTCCCCGGCAACGGCGCCATTTTGATGATAGGGTCGCACCTCCCAACAAAAGTTGTGCATAAAAGAATGCAGTATAGACTAGGAAGTGACTCCTAGGTCGTCTCACAAGGACCAATATTGCGGTTCAGTCTCAGATCAACACACGTAGTGGGGGGGTTTTAATGGTGTTTTTGTGCGGATAAAATTAAACATGACTGGAAATTAAATAAAACCGTAACCAGAATTGAAAGCATTAAAGTACATGAAACATTCAACTAAACACTGCAACATATAAATATCTAAACACAATTCGAACGCGACACTTAAACTAGAACCTCAATTGCACATAATGCAGCAGTAAAATGAGCAAGCACCTAAGTTGGAAAGCGTCAATACATTTCACATAGCAGAGGGAATAAAATTTTAAATGCAGGGAGTTCAATTAAAAGCATCCACATTTGCGAAAAAAAATGAAATGTACGGTTGGGATTGAAGCAAAGAAAACAATGCTGACGACAAATTAATATACATAATATGAAATGCATTTTTCCAAGCTCAAGTTCCCGTGAAAACAGTGTTCAAAGCCGAAATCCAAGAAGAAACAAAATTTAGTCTAAGGTGGCGCTGGAACCTTGTGTGCTTCCAATAAATCAATTTACTCTCACTACCTACTCCCACCTAATATACTTCTTCATTTCACAAAGAAAAGAAATCTCCAAAGCATTAAATCATCAAAGGAAAGTGATAACGGCTGCCAGCACGCACACTTCTTCACAGCAAATAACACTGTAATCTCATAGAATTTAAAAATAGAAATCTGGTTCAAACATGAAAATAAAAACAAGACCACATGCTCTTTAAAATTCTTCTCGGTTCCAACACAGGAAAGAAATATAAAGTCTTCTACACTACTGCAGCATCACCGTGTCTACCACTCATCTCTCAATATCCATGGCGGCTGGGGCACACCTCGACCATTCTCCGCATTTGCTCCCTAAGGTTGGCGGCTACCCACCTCCAGGTCTCCTCTTTTTCTTTCTCTACCTTACATCACTCTCCATGTCTCCGTGTCTTTTTTTTTTTCTCAGTGAAGATGATGATCCCCCCCCAAGGTGGCGGCTGGGTCTTAACTTCCCCAAAAATGAAAGATGACTTGTGCCCTTTTCTCGCCCATTCCTCTGGACCAACTTTCATTTGGCTTCTTCGTGCACCTCCCTCTTTTCAACGCAACATCTGCTGTGTGCTTCTTCTTTCTTCACGCACCACCTAAGAAAGCTGCCATGGACGCTCACGTTTCTGGATCAGTGCTGGATGCACCCCCAAAACTGCTTCCCAGGCCTTGGGCCGTGGTGGGCCTCACTGGACAGTGCACCCCTACATTGTTGGATGCGTGTGGAGTGTGCTGGACGTGCGTTGTCTTCCACTCTGCTAGACGCTCGTTCTGGAAGTGTGCGGACGTGCTGGACGTGCGTGCTATCCGCGAGAAGCCAAATCAGGACGCTCGTTCTGGATGTGTGCGGACGCTCGTCCTGGATGTGTGCGGACGCTCGTCCTGTGTGCTGAAGCTGCTGGAATCAAGGTGCTGGACTTGCTTCTGTTGGGTGCAGGCCGTGAGCCTCTTTTTCTTCCAGCACCACTTCCTAGCTTCTCCAATCAAGCCAATCTCCATGTGCACTCCCATAATTTAAATCCACACCTCCTCACTCATTTTAGTTTAAAATAAAATTGATGTGGCATTTTCTTTTGACCTCCAAATGTCCCAAATAATATCCAACAATTTCCCTACAATTAATAATGCAAATAATTAGTCCAAATAATTCAAACTAATTAAAATAAGAATTTTTGGTCAAATTAAGCACAATTAGCAAAAACGGGAAAATATCGGACAATTAAGCACAATTCCCCGATTAAATTCGGTACAATAAACTAAGTGAAGTGAATAAAATATTGACTCATCAGTAATAAAGAATCGATTCAAAGCAATATAAATTAAGAATTGCAAAGAATGTTATTCATAGTATTTTCCTAATAATGTTATTCATACTATTTTTTTATTTCATAATCATTTATACTAATAACTAATTATAATTATTAAATTATTCAAAATAATTTATCTCAATGTGGCAAATAAAACTTGTTCTGACAATTCCTTTTATCTTTGATCGTCGTTGACTTTTTAAATTCGATTTTATTTATAAATGCTTATGTGGTAGTCGTGATCACTCAGTTTCAAATGTACAGATCAATAAAATAGTGACATAGTATATTGTTAAAAAAGTTGTTAACATATAGTTGGTTCCTAAAAAATTTTTTGTTTCTCCTAGAATTCTAACAAATCTCTTTCATGACCTTGCTTGTCCATCTCGACTTTTTTAAATTTAACTTATGGTTCATAAGACAAAGATGGAAACGCCACAGTATAGGTATAAATGTTTAAGGCACCTAATTAAGCAACCCTAAAAGAAATATTTTCCACAAAGATGTTAATCTTTAATAAGAATCAGAGAACCAAGAACCAAAAGAATCCTCTATCAACATTGCAAGTGCAAATTTATGACTTCCAAAATGTCTACATATGTATTTCGTGTCCCTATATATAGGTATAAATGTTTAAGGACCCTAAGAAACCCTAAAAGAAAGATTCGCCACAAAGATGTTAATCTTTGATAAGAAAAATACAATTTATTTTTGTTAACATATTGTTGGTCCCTAAGAAATTTTTTGTTGTTCCTAGAATTCTGACAAATCTCTTTTTTAAATTTGACTTATGGTTCATAAGACAAAGATGGAAACACCAAAGTATAGGTATAAATGTTTAAGGTACCTAAGAAACCCTAAATTAAATATTTGCCACAAAGATGTTAATATTTGATAAGAATTAGAGAACCAAGAACATAAAGAATCCTCTCCCAACATTTCCAAGTCCCTAAGAAATCCTAAATCTTTAAAGCACCTTTGGTCTTATTCTCCGAACATTCATTTTGGGTCAACCAGTCTCCATCGTCAAACTTAATATGCCTTAATTTCCGACCCAACCCATTCTGCTTAATATTTGGTCTAGATCTGTCTGACTATTGCCCATACACGCAGTATCTTCTCGATATTTGACCTGGTATGATGCATCTCTGTTGTTAACTTGTCTAAATATTTTTGGATAATTATATTTTGACAACATTTTTTTAACAATATTTTTTTCTAACTGACCTATCTTCATTTTTGTCCAAAACATTCTATCTTAACACCTTTAGTTTATCAGTCAACTTATTTTTTTCTCAAACTTATCGTATTATAATTTAAAAGTGAATGAAAGTCTTTTAGTATAATCATACTTATATTTAACTTAAAACATTCATTTCAAATTACTTTAAATAATATAATAATATTTATTACGATTTTAATTATTGTGATCTATAACTAAATTCAATTATCATAAAATATTATTATTATTATTTTCCATATGAAATTAAATTAATATTTTAAACAAATAAAATTTTATTCTCTATAAATTTCACCGACAAATTGTTCTTATATTTTATAATATGTAAATATTACAAGATATATTTAAACAAATTTATATAATATTAAAATAAAAAAATGTAAATCTTATCTTAAAATATAAAGGTAATGGTGGGTTATGGGAGGTTTATAAATGAAAAAAGCACAGAAAAGGGCGGGAGGCTGAAGAAGAAAACGTCATATATTCGTAGAATACGACGTAACCTTTGTCTTTTGTCAAACTTTTTGTCTTCTGCCTGATAGTTAGTACGTCAAAGCCTAGTAAAATTCGACGTAACCATTGTATATTTTAAGCTTCGAAGTTGAGAAGTTAAAAACTACTAGATTTTGAAAGACGTTCCAAGAATTCTATCCAGACATGGCTTCTTCAACATCATCATCTAGAAGAAAAGAGAAGGTTGCCCGGGTTACAAGAAACGCAAACCCATCTGGATGGATAAGTGATGACGAGATCCGAGGAAAGTTTTTATTCTGAAGAGTTATAAAATATGTAGTTCCTCACAAGTATTTGAACTTGCAATTGTTCAAGAAAGCAGGGTTCCTTTTTAAAGAATGGATCGCATATCAAGGGCTTACTGATTTTGTCCAAATGAAAGGACATTGCTATCCAGATTTGGTAGAGGTTTTCTACACAAACCTGAGGGTTGTAAATAGGGTCATTCACTCAAGGGTCAAAGGTGTTACTATTGACGATAATGTTTGGTCACATATTATTGGACTGAAAGATGAAGATTTGGATTCTCATATCTGTGATTCTGAGTCAAACAGATGGCTAACAAAGGGAGCTATATATGTAAACTACTTAAGATATCCACGAAGGTACACGGTGGATAAGCAGTACCTATATGATGGCTTAAACAAGAAGAAGAAATTGATTGCTTATGTCCTGACTTGGCTACTGTTGCCTGGAAGATTTGTCGACGACAGAATGTCAATAGAAGATGTATTTCTGTTAAATGCTATCAAAACTAGAATCCCAACCAACTGGGTTGCGGTACTAAAAGACCGTATGATCGTTGCAAGTCATAAATATGCACACAAATTGCAATATGGAGTATTTATCAACCATGTGTTAATACTCCAAGGAGTAGATGCATCTCAAGAAGTCAGACTTATGTGCAACAAGTCACAACAAATTGGTATACTAAGTCTATTTTCTATTGGGTTGGAAAAAACTATGAATGGATGGTTCTTCAGAGATGAGCTAACTGTTGGAAGTACACCTACTCCTGCTGCAGATTGATAACAGTTGAAAAACTGTTATTTTCATGTTCAAAATTGATACTAAAAGCAACCTTTATACTTAGAAACTAGTTTGAAATCATGCTTTTATTCAGATTTTCAGAAATAAGAGAGCTGGACAGGTTTATGCTTGATTTCAGTGTTTTTGTGCAGGTTTTAAGGTGAATTTAGTGAAAGAAGTGAAGAAGGAGAGAGATGAAATCAAAAAAGACACAAAAAAGTGCAAAAAGAGAAGCCGCAACTGCCGCTCAGCGGCAGTTTACCGCTGAGCGACACTCAGGAGTTCACGGGAGGTCCGCTGAGGGGCAAAATGGCCGCTGAGGGGAAGAAACCAACTCACGCACTTACCGCTGAGCGGCACTTTACCGCTGAGCGGCACACTTATGGGCTTGGGCCTAAATTTTCTGTAATTTTAGAATAGTATATAAGCTTTAGGACGTCCTAGGGTTTGTATCTTTGGCAGAAACGAAGCAAACACTCTCTCTTCCACCCGTTTGAAGGAGGATCTTGGATGCTCAGGCTACCTCTTCACCTTTCTAGGGTTTTATCTTTCATTCTTTCATTATTGTTCATCTAGTTTCACCATGAATATGGTGAACTAAACCTTGTATTGTTGTTGGGGAATCAATGTAGTATTGTGAAACTCTCATATATGGAATTTGTGCTTATATCTTATATTTAAGACCTAAGTTTTCTTTCATCATTAGTTAGGGTTTTTCCTCTTTGCTCAATGCTTGCTTTGTTTAACTCATTCAATGCATGATTATTGGTTTAGTCGATACGGGAACGTACGGGGAAGTCTAGATCCGGGGAATTACTCCCAATAGTATATTGGTTGTCGTTAAGCTCCTGCACTAAAAGAACTAATTATTAGGAATGCTAGGAATTGTATGAACTCGTAATTAGGGATAGGCCTTCTTGACAAGGTAATTTAGAGAGTGGCATTAACAATGATGAATTGAATGTTGAATTCCTAAAATATATGAGAGTGGATAAGATGAAATTGATAAACCCCAACAACATACTCATCCATATATTCCATTGAAAGTGTTTGTATTTTGTTTTAGCCATTGACCAAAACTCATGCATACATGTTTATTTTCTGTTTTACATATTAAACTTCACTTATTTCGTTCTTAAGTCTTAGCTAATCAACAAATCACATAACTAAACTAGGCCGTGAGTCCTTTGGGAGAACGATACTTGGTCTTACCGAGTTTATTACTTGAAACGATTCGGTCATACTTGCCGATTGTTCAACAAGTTTGTGGCGCCGTATTTCGGTGTTCATAAATTTGTCATCACAGATCATACTGCCTTCATTCCACAAACTGATTTTGAGAAATATGTTGTTGATCAATTTAGGAAGAAGTCTGAAAGGGATGAAAGAGTTGAAGATAAGATGGGAGAAGAAGGGAAACAAGAATGACATTGGCTTTGAAACTGAAGATTTTGATGATGAGTCAACTGATGAAGATTGAATGGAATCTTCTTCGTAAGAATAGAGACTACTTTTCTATGTGGATTTTTTTTATATATTTTGTAATCATGGCATTAGGTCACCTCTGGTTTTATATACTGCTTCGATTTTATTTTGAAATGAAATTAAGATTTATTTTAGTAAATGATATGTGAATTGTGAATGTTAATTGCATTGTTATGTGGACTAACCCTCAATCTAGTTGAAAAGAGAAGATTATGTTGTTCTGATATTGATCAAAAACTGATCACAGGTTTAAAAGTGCAAATTTCAGTACACTGTTAACTTGAATCGATTAAGGAAGAAGTAAAAAAGGAAAGTTTCATGTCTGATTTTAAAGAAAAAAGAATCATAAGAGTGCCACATTTTGCTATTGTCGGAAGAATAAAATGGTGAAGCCCCACTGTATACGACGTTCTATTAAGCACACAATTAATGCTCCCAAGTACTTCAATTCCCTTCATGTCCCAGCCAAGCAGCCTACGACGTTCTACGGGAGGGCAGAAAAGAAAAGAAATCCGAAAGTATTTAATGTGGCGATCGTCTAACCGACATTTAATCATTTAATATATTTCCTCTATAGAGCACCTTAAGTTATTTTCTCTCCTAATGGGGATAAAGTGAAAAAACTAGGAATGATACTATATGCTCACAAATGGAGACCATGACCCCTTATATAACCTTGGTTACTTTTCTTTAGTTTTAATAATTTTAATTTGGCCTCTTCGAAAAATTAAAATTATTGTTGGTCTTTACACAATATACTTTTCATGACAAATATACCCTTAGCCATATTAATTAGATCGCTTTATAAAGTTGACTAATAAAATATAATGACTCCAACACATTTAATGATTTGTTATATATATATACATACATACATACATACATACATATATATATATATATATATATATATATATATATATATATATATATCCACATAAATCCTTACAAATGTGTTCAACTTCATGAGCTAAAAATTATCATTATATACCTTGAGCATATCCAAAAGTCTCGTCCATTGATTATACCAGCATGTAGAACCAAAGCAGTCTTAATTGAAACAATCACAACCAAACCCAACAATGATCATTAATGCTAATAGAACCAAATGTCATTGATTCATCATGAAATGTGTAACATGAAAGGTTACGTGAAAATGACCAGTACACGTCTATTTTCAACTGGTCTTTACTTTACCTTAATGAGATCAACATCATAACCTTATTGTACATAATATAAGTTTTGAATAATAAACCAGAGTGTATACATACATGAAAACCTTACATAGAACATAAACACATAAAAGTGTCTAACTCCCACTAAAACAAAGATTCCTCAAACTGTGAAACACCCATATGTGAAATATGTTCACGAAAGACCTTGTGTGTAAGTTCCTTATTAAGAGGATATACCATCAAGGAGTTTGTCCCTAAGTGTTACATGAAAATCCACTAGTGCAAAAACAGTGTATTACGTCAGTTATTTTTGGCTTTTAACGACGAATTAGAGACCGACGTCAGAGCGGGTGATGTAACTTTTACGTTGAATATCACGAGGCGACGTCAATAGGACAATTTCACGTCGATTATATCGAGATCTGACGTAAACCTAACGTCGACATTGTGCAACGACATAAGGTTATGTCAGTTAGTAAAGAGATCGACATTCAATATTTGAATAAATATTTATATTTATAGTAAGATTTGTCCTCTTCTGTACGAGGGAAGTGAAAAATCACACTTTATGCAGAATCTAGTGTTGTTTAACACCACAAAGATGTCCTACATAAACACTAAAGCTTTTGATGAAATCAAAAGTTCAGAATTTTGAAAACCATCAGATGGATGTGTCCTTCAAATGGATCAAAAGACTTGGTTGTTTTTGGTCTACATTCTCTGAAACATTTGAGAAGTGTGGAAGCTGAGAGTTTCTTTTCTTCTGGAACTTATCAGTGAAATCTGGGAAGCCTCTAAGTTTGATGAACAAAACATCGTCTCAAATGTCTTGGGATGTGAGGTGGTACTAAATCAACAAGCCATTGTTGAAGCCACAAAATCTAAGAGGTTTGCAAATTGTTTCCACTTTAACTTGGGCCTGAACTATCGCAAAAATGGAGAGGTTGAATGCAAAATGTTTGGGGAAATATTTAATGGCAAGAAAGTTCTTTCCACAGACATATACAAAATGCTCTGGCCTATAGCTAAAATCTAGTAGCAACTCTGTAACAAGGTCATCCTTCCTAAGAAGGGCTCTAAGGATCACGTCAGCGAATTGAACAAGTTCACCATTTATAACCTTCAGGCATGTATACCTTTTAATCTGCCTCATGTACTGTATTTGAACTTGATAAAGTCATTTAGAGGAATTGGATAAGATTCAAAGGTTTCTACTTATTATGCCCTTATACCATGATAAATAAAATTTTATGGAGACAAAATGTAAATGTAAAACTATATGAAAAGGATGAAGAAGACTTTGATAAAGTGTTATCTAAAGGAAGGTGTGTCATCAAGAAACATAATTGTTGTGGTATCCTCTCCTTCATCCATTAGTTTTTCTTCTCCTATAGATAAATCTATAGATATTCTAGTAGACCTCCCTATACAAATTGTCTCTGACCAATCTTTAGATGACTTAACCTTTATAGACACTCTAAATAATGTAGGTTATTTTATTGAAAAAAAGTTTGAGAGAGTGGAACAAAGGAATATAAAACTGCATAGATTTATTTTATTGAAGAGTGTTATTGCTTTTATAAAGCAAATAACTGAACGTAAATGCACGAAAATATTGGCATCTATAACCACTAACAAATTATTGCTCCTAGTACCTAGAAAATAACAAATAAATCCTACCAATCAATATGACTTTTATTTTCCTAAAAAATAGCATAACATATTATTTTAATTTGTTAATTTCCAATATTTATTAATCAACACTCCTCCTTGACTTTGGAACCGCAAACTCCAAGCTTTTGTCTTAAGAACTCAAATCTAGATTTTGGAAGTGCCTTGGTTACGATATCAACCACTTGATTTTCTGTTTTGCAGTAAACTAGTTTCACTTGTCCTTCTCTTTGAACTTCTCTTAAAAAGGAAAGTTTTATCTTGAACTGTTGTTTTTCCATGAAAAACTAGATTATTGGCAATTGAAATTGTAGCTTTATTATCCACAAAAATCTTTGTGCTATCTTCTTGTTCTATGTGTAAATCAGTCATGATTTTTCTTATCTAGACAGTTTGATTTATCACAGTAGTAGTAGCGACATACTCTGCTTCTACTATTGATTGGGCTAAAATTTCTTGCTTTTTGGAACACCATGAAAAAACTCAAGAACCAAGAGAGAAATAGTAACCTGAAGTGCTTCTCATATCATCAACACATTATGCCCAATCACTATCTGAATAACCATGAAAACTTAAGCTTTCAACTTTGTTGAACCATATACCAAATCAATTGTGTCTTTAACATATCTAAGAATTATTTTTGCTGCTTGAAAATGAATTTCACTAGCACAATGCATGTACCTTGATAACAAACTCACTAAATACATGATATCTGGTCTGGTGGCAGTTAAATACATTAAGCATCCTATTAAGGATCCAAACAGTTTTTCATCAACCTTTTAAGCTCATTCTTCTCTGCAAAACTTTTCTTTTAGGTTCTTTGGAGTTGCAGCTGACTTACACTCTTCCATGTTGAACTTCAAAGACATTTTCCATTTCTCTTTAAACTTATCAATCATCTCCTTATAATTTCCTGTAACAAACAAGAAGAGCTATCAAAATGGGTAACCCGACTTGACCCGGCCCGACTCACCAAGGGTGGGTCACTCAGTGAACCAACCCAACCCGACTAATTTATTAACGAGTTGAAAAAATTCGAACCCGACCCGACACACCACGGGTTGGTGGGTTAAATGGGTTGGCTCACTCACTCATTTAATTATAAGTTTTTTTTAAAATAAAAAAAATTGCAATTTTTTATTCATATCTAAATAAATTTCACACTAAAATGATATTAAACTCTAAAGACAATTCAAAATAAATAAAAATAGTATCATACAATCCAAGTGTAATCCAAAAACATGTACAAAAGGCGAACAAATAAGTTTTTAATATTGATAATTTTTGTATCACTTGTCCATTTATAATATTAGAGTTTTGAATAGATAAATCTATAATATTTTTCTCTCTTGAAACATTTCTTTCTTTATCACCATCTACAATATAATAAAAGAAATACTAACTAATAATATTGAAACACAAAAATAATAAATAATTAAATTAAATTAGGTTGGTTGGTGAGCCAACCCGGCTCACCACGGGTTCAACCCGATGAGCCGGGTTCTAAGTGAGTCGGGTTGAAAACTAACCTGCATAAAAAATTTACATTGTTTTCAAACCCAACCCAGCTCAAACCCGTGGTGGGTCGAGTTGGTTCACGGGTTAAAACCCATTTTGACAGCACTACAAATAAGTCATCAACATACAGAGATATCATAAGTATATCTTCATTCACCTTTTTAATATATAAGGTATACTCATTTAGACTTTTCACAAAGCCTAAGCTCATTAAATGTGCATCAATTCTACTATACCAATACCTTGGTGCTTGTTTTAAGCCATATAATGCCTTTTTAAGTAGATAAACCTTGTCTTCTTGTCCTTGAAGAGCAAAACCTTTTGATTGTTCCAAGAAAATTTCTTCCTCCAAATATCCATTCTAAAAGGATGATTTTACATCCAATTGATGTATAAGCCATCCTTTTTGTGCAGCTAGTGCTAGCAGTAACCTTATTGTGTCTAGCCTGGCAATTGGGGCAAATGTTTTTAGAGAAATCTACCCCAAACATCTGAGCATATCCCTTGACAACAAGTCTTGCCTTGGACTTGTTCACATAACCATCAAGATTGAAATTCGTTTTATAAACCCACTTTACTCTAATGGCCTTTTTATGACTAGGTTTGTCCACCAACTCCCACGTATGATTTTTTTCAATCATTTTGAGCTCTTATTCCATAGCACTTATCCACATCTTGTCCGTAACAACCTCTTCATATGCACTAGGTTTTATGACCGCAACATTACACCTTTGATAGATGTCAAAAAGCAATCTTGTTCCTCTGACAGGTTCGTCATCCACATCTTCATTCTCCTCCTCCAATCCAAGGTCATTGTTGCCTTTCCAGCTCAAAGAATAAAATTGTTCAAGGTCTTTGTTGTTTTTCCAGCTCCAATAATCAAACTCCAAGAATTTCACATTCCTACTAACAATGACTTTGTTGTTGTGTGGGAGATAGATCATGTAGGCCTTTGAAATCAAGCTATAGCCTACAAAAATTCTAGGTTATGCTTTCTTATCCAATTTATCTATCTTAATATGAGGAATATAAGAGAAACATAAGCAATCAAATATATTTAAATTAAATAACTCATGTTTGTAACCGTACCATGCTTCAAAATGCGTTATTTGTTGTAAAAATACTGATGTATTTACAGCCTCTGCCCATAATGTTTTAGGCAAGTCTTTGTCATGAAGTAAGCACCTAGCCATCTCCATAATTGTCCGATTTTTCCTTTCTATAGTTCCATTTTGCTGAGGTGAATAAGGGGTTGTAAGCTGGTGTTCTACACCTGTATTATTATGTTTATTTTTAATTTTAGGAACATACTTATTTTTAACAACCTTATTTTCATTATTTTTACTACATTCTCCTAAAGTTGGTTGTTCTAGTAGTTTGTTAAACTTTTCACAAGATCCATTCATCACTACTAGTTTAGGACAAAAATTTCAATGTTGCATCGTATACCCAAGGAAGTTAATGGATATTACAGGGTCAAAGGAATCAGTTATAAGAAAATGTCATGGAAAAATGACAATCTACTATTTTTGTCTTAAACAATTCTTTTCTATACTAGACAAAATTGAGCTAAGGAAGAAAGGAAAAAACGTTGTGCATAGTACGTTGAAATAAAAAAACTATGCACCAACAGGTTCACAAGAAATAGACAATCAACTTTGAAGAGGAGCATCACGTACTTCAAATTGAGTATCATCAATTCAAGAGGAAGCGTCAAAACTATTGTAGGCGCTGCTGTTACAAAGAAAATGAATGAAATGAGGCAAGAGTGATTGAATGAAATGTTTTCAGTAGAACAGGTGAAGACCATCCCAATGAAAATCTTGAAAATTCTAAATAAATGATTCATCTTAATATAATCCTCTTCGTCCCCCTCCTCTCAATCCTGATTGTAATTTGTCATTGTATTCTCTACCAATGTAATTATGTTCTATCAATGACAAATCTTTTTAAAGAATCTTGTTCTCACATTCTATCCTTACTCGTTACCATTTTGTTATGATTGACAAAAAAGGGAGAAGTAGAAATGAAACAAAAAGAATAAATAAAAATGGAAGAAGTAGAACTTGAACAAATATAAAACATGGGGAAAAGTAGAAAGAAAAAATAAAGATAAAAGAGACATATAAATCAGGGGTATAAACGCTTAAGCAAAGGGGAGTATATAAAGAAAAGGTTTAATACCTCTTTTGGTCCCTCGAAAGAGGGGGAATGTTCAGAATCGTCCTATCTTTTTTAAAATGTTCAAAACTTAATCCTTTTTGGTTATGGCGTCAAATTTTTAACGGTGCAGATGCCACGCTGGATAAAAGTTAATGACGTGTACAGTTTATCTGACTGCATGGCAACCCTAATTCCCAAACCCTAGCTTCCTTGTGCTGCCAACACCATGGACAACCATAGGCCACCGTCAGCCACCATGTCGTCTTGTCGCAACCTCGCCTCACAGGGGTTTAAAAGAAAAAAGTAAAAAGAATTAAAAAAGGGGTTACTTTTTGGCTTATGACTGACAAATAAGGGGAGGATTAAAGAAAAAAAATAGTTTTTAATTGTACAGGTACTGCTAACTGTGGTTGTCCATTAGTTTATATATGTTGCAGGTAAACCTGAGTTGCTTTTAAAAAGAGAGTTTTTGATCATTATCAAAAAGGGGGAGATTGTTACCAATAAGGAGTATTGGTAAAACCTGAAGATGTGTTTTGATGATGCTGCAACTTATAGATTTTGGATGTAGTAGGAAAATATTTAAAAAAGCAACTTGTAGATTTTGAATGTAGTAGGAAAATGTTAAACATTGTAATTTTTACTAGTATAATCGATTATGGTTAAGCAATAATCGATTATCACAAGTCATACTTGAATAATCGATTATCACTTCATATAATCGATTATCACATTTTTGAAAACTTGTAACGGACTTGAATAATCGATTATCACTTACAATAATCGATTATTCATGGCAGTTGAGAGTTGACCTTTGGCACTCAGTGTACTTGGCTATATAATTTGATTTGGAGAAATCAGAAGGTAACGTTTTTTGAACTGAGAAAGCTTAGAACACTGTGTGTCAGAGGAGCGTTCTTAGAGAGCTTTTTGTTCATTGTTCCCTTGCTTGGTCTTGTAAGAGGAGAGGCTCGCGTATCGTGTGTCGATAGTCGGAGCAGACTCTCTTCAAGTTAGCAAGGTGCTCTGCCTGCTCTTGTGAAAGGAGAAGCTTGTGAATCGTTGGTCGATTGCTGGAGCGGTTCTCTTCAAGTTGGTAGAGTGGTTCTTTTCATTTTATTCCTGTTCATTATCTTGTAATCTGTTAAACCATTTTTAGTGAAAAAGGTTAATCACTATTTATAGTGATTAACGACTGGACGTAGAATCTTTTGATTCGAACCAGGATAAAAATTCTGTGTTGATCTTCTTATTCCCTACACTCATATTATTTTACGTATATCAACTGTTTGATTAATTTTCTGAAAGCAAATTATTTTTACTAAAAGGACAAAATTAATTTTAATTGTGATCGAATACGCTTCCCGCTCTCTGAGTTTTAATTCCGCTGCGCTATAATCTTCGAAAAATACCCCCTCCGATACCATCAATTGGTATCAGAGCTTGCTTTGATAGTTTTTCAAAATTTGCGAAAATGGCCGGTCACAATCAAAACCATGTATATGCTGAGGGTGCTTCCATTAACAGACCTCCATTATTTACTGGTGATAACTATGCTTTTTGGAAAGTGAGAATGGAGATTTTTATGGGGTCTGTTGATAGAGGTATCTGGGAAGTTGTACAAAATGGCCCTTATATTCCTACTACATTCAAAATCTACAAGTTGCTTTTTTAAATATTTTCCTACTACATCCAAAATCTATAAGTTGCAGCATCATCAAAACACATCTTCAGGTTTTACCAATACTCCTTATTGGTAACATCGTTCTCCCAAAGGACTCACGGCCTAGTTTAGTTATGTGATTCGTTGATTATTTAAGACTTAAGAACAAAATAATTGGAATTTAATATGCAAAAGACAGAAAATAAACATGTATGCATGAATGTGATCTATGGCTAAAACAAATACAAACACTTCAATGGAATATATGGATGAGTATGTTGTTGGGGTTGTCAATTTCATCTTATCCACTCTTATATACTTTAGGAATTCAACATTCTTTTCATCATTGTTAATGCCACTCTCTAAATCACCTTGCAAGAAGGCCTATCCTTAATTACGAGTTCATACAATTCCTAGCATTCCTAGTAATTACTTCTTAAGCGTAGGAGCTTAACGGCAACCAATATACTATTGGGAGAAATTCCCCGGATCTAGATTTCCCCGTACGTTCCCGTATCGACTAAATCAATAATCATGCATTGAATGAGTTAAACAAAGCAACCATTAAGCAAAAAGGAAAAACCCTAACTAATGATGAAAGAAAGCATAGGTCTTAAAATAAGATGTAAAAACAAATTCCATATATGAGAGTTTCACAAGACTACATTGATTCCTTAACAACAATACAAGGTTTAGTTCACCATATTCATGGTGAAACTAGATGAATAATAATGGAAGAATGAAAGATAAAACCCTAGAAAGGTGAAGAGGTAGCCTGAGCATCCAAGATCCTCCTTCAAAGGGGTGGAAGAGAGAGTATTTGCTTCGTTTCTGCCAAAGATACAAACCCTAGGACGTCCTAAAGCTTATATACTATTCTAAAAATACAGAAAATTTAGGCCCAAGCCCATAAGAGTGCCGCTCAGCGGTAAACTGCCGCTCAGCGGTAAGTGCGTGAGTTGGTTTCTTCCCCTCAGCAGCCATTTTGCCCCTCAGCGGATCCACCGTGATCTCTTGAGTGCCGCTCAGCGGTAAACTGCCGCTGAGCGATAGTTGCGGCTTCTTCTTTTGCACTTTTTGATGTCTTTTCTGATTCCATCTCTCTCCTTCTTCACTTATTTCACCAAATTCACCTTAAAACCTGCACAAAAACACTGAAATCAAGCATAAACCTGTCCAGCTCTCTTATTTCTGAAAATATGAACAAAAGCATGATTTCAAGCTAGTTTCTAAGTGTTAAAGGTTGCTTTTAGTATCAATTTTACGCATGAAAATAACAGTTTTTCAACTGTTATCAGTGTTTCTCTCTTTTCTCTTGCAATAGTAAGCAATATGAAAATGAAGCATAAGAGTATTTATTTTCTCTTTTTCTCTTCTCTTTTTTTTATTCAACTTCGATATGTTGTTTTTCTTAAGCTTTTTCTCTTTAGTTTCTCAGGATGGATATTATGTTGTGAGCTTCTCTCTTGACTATCCTCTTAATCTATCCTCTTGGTTTTCCTTTTAAGAGATCTTCAATTTAAAGGCTTCATGGATATTTGTTCATTAGACTAAGTTTTTGGGCTTGATACTCGTGCTTTCTCTTTCTTCTTCGTACAACAATCGTTGGGTAAGTCAACTTATCAGAGAAGTCATTATTTTTCGAAACTTTGTTTGAAGTAGGTTGTACGATCTTTTTAGGTATGATTTCAAGTGAAGAATATTTTCTTAATATCTCCTTTGTCTCTAACGTTTACTTCTTTATATATGATTTGTAGCTCTAAGGATGCGTTTATAATAGTGTATCTACAAGAATAGAGTAAATTGTGCATGTAGTAGATACGTCTTTTCTTATCACTTTCGTTGTTTTTGAATGTTGAGCATTTAATGTCATTAATGTTTGCTCAAAACAACAAAGTGTTTTTTGATTTTCTACCGTTAGGTAGCACTTTGAAACTAAGCGTTTTTCTCTAAAGATACCAACCATAGTATAGATACTTCATCGTGAGATGAGGTACTAGTTAAGCTCATGGTATCGTTTAGTCAAGTAAACGCTTCTTTTGGTTTTGTCTTTTTTAGACAAATAATGTTTACCTTGTATAACCTTTCTTTTATATTTTTATTTTTACGTCTTTTAAGATGTTTTGTCAGAGACATTGTTTCGACCTGTTTTGTTTTCGAAAGCTATATTGAATACCTTTTTAGGTATTATAAGCATCAAGCATTTAACTTTTAACTCTCTTAGACGTTTTAGACATAACATCGTTAAGTCATGCGTCTGAGTGTTTTAACTTATATGCTTTTCGAGTTCCTAAGAACCTAAGTGTTTTCCTAAGTTTTTCTATGTTGGGGATTCTAGTTCTAGGTTTTCTATTTGGGATTTAGGCTCTAAGTCTTATTTTCTGATTAATATCCCATTTTAATGTTATTGGATTAAACTTCAAATCATGAAAGCATTTAGATGCATAGATGATTTTCTCTTTAACAGTTTGATGGACAAATTTATGATCACCAAAATATGATGTCACAAACTTGTTTTACAATCGACAAGTATGACCGAATCGTTTCAAGTAATAAACTCGGTAAGACCAAGTATCGTTCTCCCAAAGGACTCACGGCTAGTTTAGTTATGTGATTTGTTGATTAGCTAAGACTTAAGAACGAAATATTTGAAGTTTAATATGCAAAACAGAAAATAAACATGTATGCATGAGGTTGATCAATGGCAAAAGCAAAAGACAAGCACTTTGAATGAAATATATCTATGAATATGTTGTTGGGGGTCAATTTCATCTTATCCACTCTTATATATTTTAGGAATTCGACATTCAAATCATCATTGTTAATGCCACTCTCTAAATTACCTTGTCAAGAAGGCCTATCCCCAATTACGAGTTCATACAATTCCTAGCATTCCTAGTAATTAGTTCTTTTAGCACAGGAGCTTAACAACAACCAATATAATATTGGAAGAGATTCCCCGGATCTAGACTTCCCCGTACGTTCCCGTATCGACAAAATCAATAATCATGCATTGAATGAGTTAAACAAAGCAAGCCTTGAGCAAAGAGGAAAAACCCTAACTAATGATGAAAGAAAGCCTAAGTCTTAGATTAAGATGCAAGCACAAATTCCATATATGAGAGCTTCAAAAGATTACATTGATTCCCCAACAAACATACAAGGTTTAGTTCACCATATTCATGGTGAACCTAGATGAACAATAATGAAAGAATGAAAGATAAAACCCTAGAAAGGTGAAGAGGTAGCCTGAGCATCCAAGATCCTCCTTCAAAGGGGTGGAAGAGAGAGTGTTTGCTTCGTCTTTGCCAAAGATACCAACCCTAAGACATCTAGGTCTTTAAATAGGACATAAAAATAATAGAAAATGGGTCCAGGCCCAAACAGATCATAAAATCGCATAAAACTGGCCCAAAACTCGTCTGGTTGACTTTTTTCGTATACTGGTTGACTGGTTGACTTTTCTGGTTAACTGGTTGACTTTTCTGGTTTCTGGTTGACTTTTCTGATTCCATCTCTCTCCTTCTTCACTTCTTTCACTAAATTCACCTTAAAACCTGCACAAAAACACTGAAATCAAGCATAAACTTGTCCAGCTCTCTTATTTATGAAAATATGGATAAAAGCATGATTTCAAGCTAGTTTCTAAGTGTAAAGGTTGCTTTTTGTGTCAATTTTAAGCATGAAAATAACAGTTTTTCAACTGTTATCACAGTTCATCCCATCTATGACCTCTGGGCATTTAATATAGTCATCAATGCTTCTGTTAACCATTTTTTTGTTCACTCCCCCTAAAATCATGCTTTTTGAAGACTTTTCTTGCGAGTTAACCCAGTTCCATTCATTGTTTTCATCTACCTAGACATCCTGGCTTACAAAATGTTTGCTTGAAATTGGGTTGTATAGCTTGTAGGCTTTTGTCTGTTCGTCATAACAAATGAAAACGTGCATTTTTCTTTTGTCGTCAAGTTTGATTCTGAGTTGACCTGGGACATGTCCATAAGTCATGCTTCCAAAGACTTTAAAATGCTTGACACTTGACTTTCTTCCACTCCATGCTTTCTATGGTATCATTTTGTCTAGCTTCAAACATGGACACCTGTTTTGTACATATATAGCATAGTGCACAACTTCTGCACACTAACCATATCAAGGATAGTCCTATTCTTTCTGAGCCACGCCATTCTGTTGTGGTGAATATGGAGCTGTAAGAAAATGTCTTATCCCCTACTCTTCACAAAAGTCCTTAAAGTTTGCTTGTGTGAACTCACGCATTCCATGTCAGACCATAATGCTTTAACTTGCTTGTCAATTTCCTTTTCTACCATCAACTTAAATATCTTAAATGCTTAGTGCTTTTGACTTCTTCTATAAAAATACACCCGAGCTTTTCTAGAGAAATCATCTATGAAAGAGATGAAATACCTCTTACCACTAAATGAGCTAGGAGTTATAGGTCCACATAGGTTAGTGTGTACCAATTCGAGTTGTTATTTTTCCTTATACATGGTCGAGTTTGGAAACTTCATTCTTGACTATTTCCCAAGCACGCATTCTTCAAACAATTTCTTCTCAAATTCTATATCGAATAGTCTGAGTACTAGTTCTCTCCTTGACAACTCAACCAAGCTTCCAAAGTTAAGGTGTCCAAACTGAAAATGTCATATCATTGCTTCATGTCCAACTTCAAACACTTTTCCTACAAAATCTCCAACTCCAATTTATAAATCCAATTTTTCTTCATTTTTACCTGGGCTACAAGACGACCATTCTTATCCAACAAATATAGTATCTCATCCTTTATTAAAATTGAGTTACCTTTTTCAGACAACTGACTCATGCTTAAAATATTGCTCTTCAACTCGAGAACATAGTAAACTTCTCTAATTTCTCCAACCTCTCCATTTTTTGTATGTGTTGGATTCTTCTACGTCCTTTTATAGCCACAATGGAATCATCTCCGAAAGACACGAAACTGACCACTACCTTGGTGAGTTCATGATAACGGTTGAATTTTCCGTTATTTGATACTTAATTTTGATACTAAAAACACCCTTTTTGACTTAGAAACTTGCTTAAACTCATGCTTTTGCTTAAGTTTTGTGAATAAGAGAGTTGAGGTATACTTGATGATTTTATCACTAATGTCTCTTAATTTTGTAGGCTATTGGAATGATTTGGAAGAAGAGTTAAAGTACCAAATAGTTGGATTGCAGAAAAGTCAACCAGAATACAGAAAAGTCAACCAGATGTAGAAAAGTCAACCAGAGTGCAGAAAAAGGGTGTTGAGAGCAAAAAAGGGGCGTTGAGCGCCAATTTCTTCTGTCTCACGCTTGAGCGCCACCGCTGAGAGCCGACGACGTGGGCTTGGACCTGTTTTCTGTTATTTTTATGTTTTATTTAAGAACTTGGACGTTCTAGGGTTCACATCTTTTGACGAAAAGAGCCGCAGAAACACTCTTTTCATCCCTCATAGGCGGATTTTGGATGCGAAAGCTCCGATCTTTAACTTTTAGGGTTTTATCTTTCATTCTTTTCATTATTTTCATCTAGTTTCACCATGTCTATGGTGAACTAAACCTCCATTGTTGTTGGAGAAACGATGTAATCCTTTGAAACTCTCATGTATTGAATTGATTCTTATTATAAATGCTTTACTTAATTAATTGTTAGGGTTTTTCCTCTACACTCTATGCATGCTTTGTTTAACTCATTCAATTGCATGATCATGGATTTTGTCACTATAAACAGATATGAGAAAATCTAGAACTAGGGAAATTCTCCCAAAAGCAATATTACCTAGACATAGGAATAAGAGGGTTGGTTGCCTTTAAGCTTCTGTGTGAATGTAATGCATAATTAATTGCTAGGGATACAAGACATTGTGAACTAGTAATTAAAAGTAGGCTTTCTTCACCGAGACATCGAGTTTAAGGTAAATTAGAAAGTGGCATTAACATTAATGAAGAAGATGAATTCATAAATACATGAGAGTGGATAGGATAAGTCGGAAACCCCAACAACATAATCATTCCATATTTTATATCAATCACATTTGCATATTTCAAGTCAATTGATCAACACTTGCATCCATATTTATTTTTGGCAATATAAACACAATGATTTTGTTTACAAGTCCTAATTAATCAAGAAACCGTATGAATGTCTAGGTCGTGAGTCTCTAGGGAAACGATACCTTGTCTTACAAATTATTATTACTTGATACGAATTCAGTACACTTGCCGAAGTGTTAAAAGGTTTTTGGCGCCGTTGTTGGGGACTCGTGGTTTACATATTCTATTCGTGTGATTATTGATTAGCTTTGACTTGATAACGGTTGAAAAACCGTTATTTTTATGCTTAAAATTGATACCAAAAGCAACCTTTAAGACTTAGAAATTAGCTTGAACACATATTTTTGCTTTAGTTTTGTGAATAAGAGAGTTGAAGGTGAATTTAATGGTTTTGTGCAAGATTCCATTGATTTTATAGGCTAATTGAATGATTTGAAAGAAGAATTGAAGTACCGAATGATTGGAATGCTGAAAAGTCAACCAGTCAACCAGAAAAGTCAACCAGTCAACCAGAATGGTGAAAAGTCAACCAGAATACAAAAAAAGTTCCACTGAGCGGCACTTTTCAGGTGTCAAAATCACCGCTGAGGGGAAAAAACAGCAGCTAGGGGCAAAATGGATCATGCGCTATTACCGCTCAGCAGTAAAATACCGCTGAGCGCCATTCTAAGTGGGCTTGAACCGATTTTCTGTTACTTTTATGGGCTTGGGCCTAATTTTCTGTATTTTTAGAATAGTATATAAACTTTAGGACGTCCTAGGGTTTTTATCTTTGGCTGAAAGGATTGACAAGAATTGTGGGGCTAATACTGAGGTTAACCCAAGGGAAGAGTGTGAAGTGCTAGTAAGTGTAAATGTTGAAAAAGTTGAGTTGGAAAAAGAAGAGAGAGAAGAGAGAAAAGAGAGAGAAGAGAAAGAAGAAGAGAAAATTTGTGTGAAGATTGAGAAAATAAGAAAAAAGAAAAAGAGCAAAAAGAAAGTGAGAGAAAAGAAAGAGAGGACGAGAGAAAAAAAGAAAGAATCATGTGAAAAACCTCATCCTCATCCAAAGAAGTATCATAGGAAGAAGGAATTTGAGATCTTTATGGAAATTTTCAAGAAATTGGAGATTAAAGTTCCTATGATTGAGACACTGCAACAGGTTCCTGGTGTTATTAAATTTCTGAGCGACAAACTGTCGCTAAGCGGTAGTGTCGCAGAATGGGCTTAGGTTGCCCTTTAGCGGAACCCGAGCCCATTAGGGTATTTTTATACCCTAAGTCACGCTTTGCCCTCTATTTTCAGATTCTTCTCTGCACACACACTCCTATACACTTTCCAAAGGTTCTCCACATTTTTCCTTTCATTCCTCTTTAGAAAATCTCCCTTCCACTCACTTTCTCACTAGTTTTCCATTTAAGTTTGGGGTTGGGAGAGAGCATCATTAATGGGGCTGAGCTTTTCAAATCATTAGAGTAGGATTTGTTTTATCAATCACTTTTGTTTTTAGAATAGGATTTAATGTACTCAATTGGAAAGTTTGTATGTTATGATGGTTTGCTTATGATTGTTGTTTGATAAGTAATGTCTGATGATGCTTTGATATTGATTGATGTTGAGATGCGCACATTAGATGCTTATACAGGTGATTCACAAGCTTTGTGAACAAATGCAAGATATTGTGATTGTGATTATGATGCTAAGCAAGATGTGTATGTGGAATGAGAATGAGCTTATTTGTGAGGTTTTGAGTTCCAGAGTTTTTGTGATTGAATGTTATTACTTTGAAATCATGAATGATTTTGCCCAGGTTTTCTACGATTGAATCAATTGCTTGTTTGCATCATATGATCAAGGTCATTTCTTGGTAACCTTTTTATTAGCCAAATTCATGAATTTAGCCCAATAAAAGAGAGCAATATGTGTTCTATCCTTTGAACCCTTAGCCTTGAACATGATTTGAAAAACCCTTTGTGAAAAGCTTTACCTTCAGCTATGTAGAAAATATTGTGTGGTATTGATAAATGTCCAAGTTTAGGGTTGTTGGGAAATTTAGAAAAAGGGAAAATAAAAAGCATTGATCTAAGTATGTGAAAAGAAAAAGAAAAAGAGAAAGAGAAAGAAAAGAGAAGAAAAAGCAAAGCTCAATGCAAAGGAAAGTTGGGAATGTGTAAAAATGATTGTGTTTAGATGATTCTCTTAACTCAAGGGTTTTGTGATCCAGAAAAACCAATTTTCTTGTTAGCCCAGCCACATTATAAGCCATAGAAAAGTCATTGTGATGATGCTTGCTTGTAAGTGTTTTTTATTGTGGTTAAATGAAAGGCAAAGTTGATTCATGTGACATTGTGATAGTAGAGTGAATGAGTGAATGAGTGAATACCTCTTATACACTTGTGTGTTCGAGTGAAACACTTTATCTAGTGAGGAAAGATTACATGAACACATAAGAACATCCATGCTTAGTTGATTGATCATTCATGAAAAGTAGGATTTGTTGGATATTAGGTGATTGTGTGAACATTAAAGCATGTGCTTGTCTTGACTGAAGTTTTTGTCATGAGCTTAATTGAGTACTTACTTATCTTGAAAAGAGGATTTTGAGTGAACCATTGTATTGATTGGAAGAAGATTGAGTTACATCTTGTTTGCATGAGGACAAGCAAAGTTTTAAGTTTGGGGTTGTGATAACGGTTGAAAAAGCAACCTTTAAGACTTAGAAATTAGCTTGAACTCATATTTTTGCTTTAGTTTTGTGAATAAGAGAGTTGAAGGTGAATTTAATGGTTTTGTGCAAGATTCCCTTGATTTTGTAGGCGAATTGAATGATTTGAAAGAATAATTGAAGTACCGAATGATTGGGATGCTGAAAAGTCAACCAGAAACCAGAAAAGTCAACCAGTCAACCAGAAACGTCAACCAGTCAACCAAAAAAGTCAACCAGTCAACCAGAATGCTGAAAAGTCAACTAGAATACAGAAAAAGTTCCGCTGAGCGACACTTATTTATTTTGCCCCCAGTTGTTGTTTTTGCCCCTCAGCGGTGTTCAGGTGCCAAAATCACCGCTGAGGGGCAAAAACAACAGCTGGGGGAAAAATGGATCATGCGCTATTACCGCTCAGCGGTAAAATACTGCTAAGCTCCACTCTAAGTGGGCTTGGACCGATATTTTGTTACTTTTATGGGCTTGGGCCTAATTTTCTGTATTTTTAGAATAGTATATAAGCTTTAGGACGTCCTAGGGTTTGTATATTTGGCTGAGACGAAGCAAACACTCACTTTTCCACCCCTTGAAGGAAGATCTTGGATGCTCAGGCTACCTCCTCCTCTTTCTAGGGTTTTATCTTTCATTCTTTCATTATTGTTCATCTAGTTTCACCATGAATATGGTGAACTAAACCTTGTATTGTTGTTGGGGAATCAATGTAGTCTTGTGAAACTCTCATATATGGAATTTGTTTTAACATCTTATTTTTAAGACTTATGCTTTCTTTCATCATTAGTTAGGATTTTTCCTCTTTACGTAAAGCTTGCTTTGTTTAACTCATTCATTGCCATGATTATTGATTTTGTCGATATGGGAACATACGGGGAAATCTAGATTCGGGGAATTTCTCCCAATAGCATATTGGTTGTCGTTAAGCTTCTGCACTAAAGAATTAATTACTAGGAATGCTAGGAATTGTATGAACTCGTAATTAAGGATAGGCCTTCTTGCAAGGTGATTTAGAGAGTGGCATTATCATTGATGAAAAGAATGATGAATTCCTAAAGTATATGAGAGTGGATAAGATGAAATTGATAACCCCAACAACATACTCATCCATCTAATTCATTGAGGTGTTTGTATTCTGTTTTTCTCCATTGATCAAATTCATGCATACATATTTAATTACTGTCTTTTGCATTTAAACATACAATCTATTTGTTCTCAAGTCTCAAATAAACAATAAATCATATAGCTAAACTAGGCCGTGAGTCCTTTGGGAAAACGATACTTGGTCTTACCTTGTTTTATTACTTGATATGATTCGGTCACACTTGCCGATTGTTAAACAAGTTTGTGGCGCCGTTTTTCGGTGTTCATAAATTTGTCATCAGCGCCGTTGCTGGGGACTCGTGGTTTAACTATTCTATTCGTGTGATTATTGATTAGCTTTGACTTGATTTTTATTTTTTTTTATTTTTTTATCTTTTTATCTTTTTTATCTTTTTATCTTTTTATCTTTTTATCTTTTCATCTTTTCATCTTTTTATCATTTTATCTTTTCATCTTTTATCATTTTATTAATTTTTATTGTTTTAATTTTTATATTTATTTTTATTTTGTTTTTGTTTTTGTTTTTGTGTTGTGCTACCAATTGTTTTCTTGGGTTTGTTTTTTTGTGCATGCAGGATACAATTCGCACTAGAAGCAAGGAAAAATCTAACCTCTCTTTACAAATCAGGAAATAGGAGACATGGCTGGCAATCAGAATATGGGTCCAGTGAGACGAACTCTGGAGGATTACGCAACAGTCACTGGTCCTTTGTATTTTAACAGTATTTCCAGGCCAAGGGTAAATGCTACCAACATGGAGATGAAGCCTGCTCTTATTCACTTGGTGCAGAGGAATCAATTTAATGGATTAGTACATGAAAATCCATATGAGCCTCTGACCACATTTGACAAGATATGCAATATAGTGAAGATTCAGGATGTACCAGATGAAGCTATTAAACTTTGTTTGTTTCCCCTTTCTTTGGGAGGCAATGCTAAGATATGGGTAAATTCTTTCCCTGATAATAGTTTCACTATGTGGGTAGATGTGGTAGCAAAATTCTTGAATAAGTACTTCCCTTAGCCAACGGTAAATAATGGTAAACAAGAAATATCTTCTTTTCAACAGGGCATAGAGGAGACATTAGGTCAAGCATGGGATAGATACAAAATCTTGTTGAGAAAGATGCCCATGCATGGCTTTGATAAAGCCATAGTAGTCATTCTTTCGTTGGAGGTCTTGGTTCACAAACCAAATTAGATGCCTCAACTGGAGGTAATATCAAGTACAAGACTCTAGAGGAAGCATATGAATTTATTGAAAACGTGGCTACTAATGATAATGAGATGTAGAACGAAAGAGCTCAATTTTAACAGAAAGGAGTTCTTCAGTTACAATCTCAAGATGCTTTGTGGGCTCAAAACAAGATGATGACTCAATAATTAAAGACCCTAATGAGGAAAATCTCTTAACTACCGAAGGAGTTGCAGTGTGTCTCTCAAGCTCAACATCAATTTTGTGAGATATGTGGTGGAGATCATGTGAATGGAAAGTGTGCCATGCAAGATAGTACCCAGGAAAAAGTAAATTATATGGGTAATCAAGACCACCCAAGTAATTTCAACCAAGGGTGGAAACCTCATCCAAGCATGGGTCAAGGGCAAGTTGAGCAATTTAATAGATCACCAACACAGCAATGGCAACCACAATCCTCTTCTTTTGAAAGGATGACAAAACTAGAAGTCACCCTTCAAAAATTCATGCAATTGTTTGTCTATACTCAAAAGAGCACTGAATATGCCATTAGAAACTTGAAGATACAAGTTGGTCAACTAGCTAAAAAGTTGTAGGAGATGTTTGACAGGAGTTTTGGGGTTAATATTGCAGTTAACACTAAGGAGGAGTGCAATGCCATTATGATTAGAAGTGGCAAGATGTTAGATGAAAGAAAAGTTGAGAGAAAAGAAAAAGCTAAGTTGAGTGAAGTAGAAGAAGAGAATAGAGAGAGAAAAGAAAGGGCAAGAAAAGAGAAAGATGAGGGGAAGGAAAAAGAAAAAGAGAGAGAAGAAAGAAAAAAAGAAAAAATATTTGAGAAGCCCCTTCCTTATCCAAAGAGCTTTTCAAAGAATGAAAAAGAGAAGCAATATGGGCGTTTCATGGAGATTTTCAAGCAATTGGAGATTACTATGCCCTTGACCGAAGCACTGGAACAAATCCCTGCTTATGCGAAGCACATGAAGCAATTCCTAAAAGAGAAGAAAGATATAGGTGAGGAAAAAATTGAAGTGGAGGGTAATTGTAGTGCCATATTGCAGAAGACACTACCTCCTAAATTCAAAGATCCAGGGAGTTTCATCATCCCTTGCACCATTGGGAATCATGATATAGGGAAGGCTTTAGTTGACTTAAGAGCTAGTATCAATCTAATGCCCTTATTTATGCTTAAGAAGATTGGTGGTATGAAGGTCAAACCTACAAAAGCAATCTTGCAAATGGTAGATAGGTCCATTAAGCATCGTTATGGTGTGGTAGAAGACGTGGTGGTGAAAATTAATAAACTCAAATTTTTAGTGGATTTTGTAGTGATGGTGATGGAGGAGAATGTAGAGATACCGCTCATCATTGGAAGGCCATTCATGAAGACAACTAAGGTTGTCATTCATGTGGATGATGGAGTTATAATGTTGAAAGATCAAGATGAAGAGTTGACTTTCAATGTCTTTGAAGCTGGGAAGCCAATACAAGTAACAATACTAGTCCTAAAGCTAAAGATGAAGTTTTATCAGTGACTAGTCTACCTGATAAAATTGCCAAGACGGTCAAGAGGAATCATAGTTGTTGCTTTCCAAGGTTGAAGGAAGATGATGAAGATAAGGAAAAAAAACTCGTTCACCATGACTTTGTGATGGAAAATAATGAACCCTACCTTGGCAAACAGTGAAATTCAAGAACAAGTTATGGGTTATCAAGGATATAAAGGCAAATGGAGTTCCTAAGATTGGGGCTCCTTACTTTAGGAGAGTCAAGTTGGTGACATGAATGATGTTGAGATTATGTTGGTGTCATGAAAGGAAGAAGCACATCAACATTGAAAATCAAACTTGAGTTTATTGGGTCAAGCTAGTGACGTTAAAGAAGCACTTGCTGGGAGACAACCCAGTTTTCTAAACTTGTCTTTTACATTTTGCTAAACTATATTTGCTTTTATTGTGTGATTTACTTGGCTTAAAACTTAATCTGTGATGTAATGATTTGATGATGCTATGATGTTTGTGATGAGTATTGCTCCATGATGTTGATTACATTGATTGATGTTGAGATGATGTGTGATGTTGAGATACAGGTGGTTGCTCATAATATTGTGAAACAAATGCATGATGATTTGTGATTGTGTTACTTAGCAGGATGTTTATCTGAATGTTGGAACTTGAATTAGCCTGTGTAAGGATTGAACTCTAGAGTTTGTGTGAATGATTGCTATTTCTATGAAAGCATGAATGACTTTGCCCAGTTTTCTATGATTGAATCACTTGCTTGTATGTGTTATATGATAAAGGTCATCTGTTGTTATCCCTTTCTAGCCAATGCATGATTTTTAGCCCAATAAAAGAGAGCACAATGTGTTCTACCCTTTGAACCTTTAACTTTAAATCATGAAAGAAAACCCTTTTTGAAAATCTTTACGTTGAGCTAAGTTGAGAATATTTTGTGTGGTATTGATAAAGGTTCAAGTTTGGGGTTGTTGGGAAATTTGGAAAAGAATAAGCATTGAGCTAAGTGTTGAGCAAATGAAAAAAGTAATTGAAAAAGAAAAGAAAAGAAATAAAAGAAAAGCTCAATGCAAGGGAAAGTTGGGAATAAGTGAGAATGGTTTCTTGAAAAGAGAGGTTGTGTTTAAATGGTGAAATCATGAATGACTCTTTTAACTCAAGGATTTTGTGATCCGGAAAAGCCAACTTTCTTCTTAGCCCAGCCACATTACAAGCCATAGAAAAGCCCTTGTGATGATACTTGCTTGTGAGTGTGTTTGATTGTGGTTAAATGAAAGGCAAAGTTGATTCATGTGACATTGTGATAGTAGAATGAATGAGTCACCTCTATATACAGTTGTGTGTTTGAGAGAAACACTTTTCTTGGTGAGGAATAGTTCCATGTATGCATGATTTCATCTTTGCTTGGTTGATCATTCATGAGCATAGCATCTATTGAATATTCTATGATTATATGAGCACCACAATGAGCTTAATTGAATCAAGGCATTTATCCTTCTTGATTGATATTCTTTATGATAAACTTATTTGAGCAATTACTTGTTTTGAAAGAAAAGGTTTTGAAATGTGTTGAAACCATTGTATGGATTGGTTGAAAGCTACATTTTGTTTGTTTGAGGACAAGCAAAGTTCTAAGTTTGGGGTTGTGATAACAGTTGAATTTACTTAATTTTGATACTAAAAACACCCTTTTTGACTTAGAAACTTGTCTGAACTCATGTTTTTGCTTTAGTTTTGTGAATAAGAGAGTTGAGGTTATGCTTGATGATTTTATCACTAATTTCTCTTGATTTTGTAGGCTATTGGAATGATTTGAAAGAAGAGTTAAAGTACCAAATAGTTGACATGCAGAAAAGTTAACCAGAATGCAAACAAGTCAACCAGAGTGCAGAAAAGTCAATCACAATTAAAAGTCAACCAGAGTGCAAAAAAATCAACTAGGGTGCAGAAAAAGGCCACTGAGAGCAGAAAAAGGGCGCTGAGCGCCAAGCGTTAATTTAGTGTCGTAGATACCGCTGGACGCCCTTTTGGGACGCTGAGCGCCGACAACGTTGGCTTGGACCTGTTTTATGTTATTTTTATGTTCTATTTAAGGACTTGGACGTTCTAGGGTTCACATCTATTGAAAGAAAGAGGAGCAAAAACATTATTTTCATCCCTCGGAGGCGAATTTTGGATGCGGAAGCTCCGATCTCCAACTTTTAGGGTTTTATCTTTCATTTTTTTCATTATTTTCATCATGTCTATGGTGAACTAAATCTCCATTGTTGTCAGAGAAACGATGTAATTACATACAAATAAATTCATAGGTAATCTTTCCTATTACTAAGGTAATTCATGGATTAACATTATATTACCTACGAATTTTTGGGTTTATGTATAGATTTTAGTTGTAGGAAAATATACGTTTTTTTTTTCTTACAGTGACTTCACCCAATATGTAGACCACCTCATATATTTTCCATTTCTATAACAAAAAAATTGAAAAAAAATTAAAATTAATACACATAACAAATACTAAATTTAAAGGAAACAAATAAACAAAACTACAACACATAAACTCTATACTGTAAAACATAAACACTAATAAAGAACACAAAAAATTAATAAAATTAAAAAAAAATTAACAAAATCATAAGTCATTACAAATATTAAAACTAATTTTAAAAAAATTAAAACTAATATTTTTTAAAAAAATTAATAATTAAAAAATAAAAAATATATATATTTAAACCCTAAATCCTAACTCATAAACTTTAATTTCTAACCCTTACACTATAAACCTTAAACTCTAAAAAAAATCATAAAATATAAATAAAAATAATAATAAAACAATAAACAATTAAAAATAAATTAAAAGAAAAGTTAAGAAAAATAAAATACAATTAAATTTTAAATTTTAAATTAATACAATAAATATATATATATATATATATATATATATATATATATATATATATATTAATTAGATTTCGAAATCCAGAATTATTGAATTATAATATTGAATTTTAAAATCTGATATTCAATCTAAATTTGATATTTTTTTTAATCGGTTTTTGAAATTTGATATCGTCCAATTTCTTTATTCTTAATTTAGAATTTCAAAATTTCTTTTGTATTTACAAATTTAGACTAAACATTTACATTCAACTATGAATTTCTACTAAACATTTACAAATTTCGAAGTAAATGAATATGTATCTTGTTTAGTTTTCGTAGCAGGACTTACTTGAAGGTGGACTGTGGGATGCACTGTGGTGAGAGGGATGTGTGTTGTGTATGTAGTGCCTAGGACACGGGTTGAGAAAGAGAAAGAAGACTTGTTTTTGAGTGATGGTGCGACGCTATAGAAGAAAGTGCGAGTAAGAAAAGTGGGTGGATAGGAGAGAATGTTTTTTTTTACTCTAGTCAGATGGTCAATTCAGGAATTTACAAATGTTTGGAGGTGTAACAAGAAAGCTCATCGAATAACTTTAATGTTATTTGAAGTAAGGTTCTTTTCACTCTGTCCCATCATTTCATTATATATCTTTAAAAAACAAATTGAATTTAAAAAATTTCTCAATAATTCAAAAAACTCTACATTCGTCTTGTCGTGTTTCATCAAATTTCAAAATTTGATGAATTTTTTTTATTCTTTTTATTGAATTTTAAAATTTGATAAAAATTTTAAAAATTTTTTTATCATTGAAATTTGATGAAGAAAAAAAAATTATTCAATTTTAAAATTAGATGAAAAAATACAACTCCTAATAAAACTACTTTTTGGAAATTGCAAGTCAATGTGTTCACTTCTATGGATGATATTCTTCAAATGAATTTGTGAAGAATGATTTGTGATGAATTGCGTGTTCGTTTGAAAAGAAAGGGAAAGAAGGTCGTAGACGGATTTGCGGGATGGAGAGGTTTTGGAGCACCCGCAAAAGTGAAGAGATTCAGAGGGATTTATAGAAAAAAATCTCATGTGCCCTTAACATATTATATAATTCCATATGTATATATCACCTTAACATACATAATCGATTCTAATTAAAACATAATCGATTCTTGAACAGCCTTTTACTGTGGATTCACGAGTAACTAGAGTTATTTTCGCTTGGTGTGCTTACAGAGATTCATGAAAGTGCACTTTGGGGAAAAAGAAGGAGCTTCTGCAGGTTGATGGCATGAAGAAGAAAAGGGTTGAAGATGAATGCGCGGGTTTGAGAGCGAAAGAAGATGATGAACAGTGCTTGGAATGAACTTTGACTAAGGCGTATTCGGTTCCAGTAGAGTGGTATTTCGTTCCACCCCTACAAAGAATTCACAAAACACGTTGTATTCGGTTCGCTAACAGGGTATCCGGTTCCAGGCCTGTGAAAAATTGATAAAAACAAATGTATTCGGTTACCCAACAGTGGTATTCGGTTCCCTTTATGCAGAACCAAACTTCGAACAGGTGTATTGGGTTCCAAGCTGTGTATTCGGTTCCAAGCAGCAAGGTTGGCGTGGAGGTGAAGGCACCGTGATGTTTGACAAAGGTGAAGGATGCAGCTTTATCCCATGTTCCTTCAAGCACTCGACGAAGGTGGAGAACGAGACAAAGCAACAGAATGCAGAGAGGAGTCAAACATTTCCAGTGCATGCATTGGAGTCCATGGAGGTGGGTGAAAGATGAACACCTCTGACAGTTTGTTTGAGATGCAGGTGTTCATTGGTTGGAGGTAATGTCGTCTTCACGTAGACACTCCTTCTGGTGTGTGATTGGGAGCTAGCAGAAGTGCGAAAAAAGGATGCGTTTGAGCGAGCTAGAGTGAGAGGAGAAGAACCTCCTGCTGAGCTGCTTGCAGAAGAAAGGGGATTGCATTCCAGTGTTGAGCCAGATGTAAAGAGGCCTTTGCATGGGAAGACACGTGCAGAATTGGAGGCTTTATAGGTTCACATTGAATCAGAAATGCGTTCTGGTACAGCAAAGGTGGTTGAATACTGGAAGGCTATTTTAAAACTATTAAAGTGTAATGCAAATTCTAGAAGAATGTAGAAGCTCCTTAAATAGAAGAATTGAAATGTAATACAAGTTCTAGAATATTCTAGGAAAACCTAAGATAGGAAGAAAAATCAAGAATATTCTACATAGGTAAAAATCTAGAACATTCCACATAAGTTGTGGCTAGTATGTTCTAGAATAATCTATGGGTCTATAAATACCCATGAACTCTACCATTTGATGTATGTAGCCAACATCTATCATTTTGTATGAAGCCAACATCTACCATTTGTATGAGCTAACATCTACTACAACTAAAGACAACTACAACACTTCTTTCAACTACTACTTCTACATTCTACTATCTCTACATTTTCTCTACCACATCAACTACTCCTTTCACAACCTTCAAAATACTAACAGTGGTACCAGAGCTACGTTCGGTCATCTACTGGGCGTAGATAAAATTTTCAACTACCTCAAACAAAACTATAACTCATTCTACTACTTCCAAATATATTCTCAACACATGGCTACTACTAATCAAACATCATCAATTCCAGTACCTATTTTCAAAGGAGAAAATTATGATTTTTGGAGTGTCAAAATGAAGACATTCTTCCGCTCTCAAGATTTATGGGATATCATAGAAGAGGGATTCACTATTCCAGAAGACACCTCTACTCTTACTGCAGCTCAAAAGAAGGAGTTGAAAGAAAACAAGCAGAAGGATTCAAGGGCTTTATTTGTTCTTCAACAAGCAGTTGATGAGACAATTTTTCCAAGAATAATTGGTGCCACAAGTGCAAAACAAGCTTGGAATACAATACAAGAGGAGTTTCAAGGAAGTGACGAGGTACGCAATATTAAACTTCATTCTCTAAGACGAGAGTTTGAATTATTAAGAATGAAAGAATCTGAGACCATTAAAGACTACTATTCTAGAATAAAAGAAATAGTTAGTCAGATGAGAGCCTATGGGGAAAATATTCTTGACAAAAAGATCGTTGAGAAAATTTTAATTTCTATTCCCCAAAAGTATGATGCAATCGCAACCGCGATTGAACAAACAAAAGATTTGGCTACATTGTCAGTCACACAACTAATGGGCTCTCTTGAAGCTTATGAACAAAGATTGAAAAGGCATGAAGAAGACTCGGTTGAAAATGCCTTTCAATCAAAACTAAAATTACGGTCTCAGAATAAAGAATATGAAGGAAATAAAAGTAGAGAAGAAATTTCTAGAAATAAAGAAAATCCTAGAAGCTTCTCGAAGACTCGTCAAGAAAAATATCCTCCATGTGGCATATGTAAAAAGACAAGTCACTTGGAAAAAGATTGTTGGCATCATGGAAAACCTCAATGCCACTATTGCAAGAAATTTGGTCACGTAGAAAAGTATTGTCGTAATAAAAATAAGTATCAAGCAAACTTTGCGGAAGAAGATAATCAAGAGAAACTCTTATTCTACGCCAATCAAGAATCTTCTGGTAGAGAAGGAAGTTGGTACTTGGATAGTGGATGCAGCAATCACATGGCGAAAGATCAAAGCATCTTCAAAGACATTGATAAATCTGTCAATGTCAAAGTTCGGCTAGGAAATGGCACCACAGTGGAGTCTCGAGGCAAAGGAACTGTCATGGTGGAGACAAAGAAAGGTACGAAATTCATCAAGGATGTTTTACTAGTTCCAAATCTTAAAGAAAATCTTTTAAGTATTGGCCAAATGATGGAGAATGGATATTCTCTTCATTTTGAGAAAGATACATGCAAAATTTATGACAATAAAATGATAGAAATTGGCCAAGTAAAAATGGAGAAGAGAAATAGAAGCTTTCCTATAAGCTTCAAACCTGGAACTAATATTGCCATGAAGGTAGAAGTTGATGACTCATGGCTTTGGCATAGGAGATTTGGCCACTTCAACACACATGCCTTAAAGCTTCTATATACGAAAAACATGATGAGAGATCTTCCATGCTTGAAGGAGAATAATGAATCATGTGAAGGATGTCTCCTCGGAAAACAACATCGATTACCATTCTCGACAGACAAAGCATGGAGAGCAAAAGACTTATTGGAGTTGATTCATACCGATGTTTGCGGACCGATGAGAACACCTTCACATCATAACAACAGGTATTTCATCCTCTTCATCGATGATTTCTCTAGAATGACATGGGTCTATTTCTTAAAGGCAAAGTCAGAAGTTTTTGGAGTATTCAAGAAATTCAAGGCCCTTGTTGAGAAGCAAAGTGGAAAACAGCTAAAAGTACTTAGAAGTGATCGTGGCAAGGAGTACACATCTCATGAGTTTGACAAATTCTGTGAAGATGAAGGCATAGAGCGACAACTTACAGTCGCATATACTCCACAACAAAATGGCGTGTCAGAGAGAAAGAATCGCACAGTTATGGAGATGGCAAGATCAATGCTGAAAGAGAAAAGTATGCCTAATACTTTTTGGGCTGAAGCAGTTTACACTGCAGTTTATATTCTAAACAGATGTCCAACTAAAGCAGTCCAAGACAAGACTCCTATTGAAGCTTGGAGTGGGAGAAAGCCATCGGCTAAACACCTACGAGTATTTGGATCTATCTGCTACATACATGTTCCTGATCAAAGGAGGCACAAGCTTGAAGACAAAACTATACGAGGAATATTTTTGGGATATAGCACACAGTCAAAAGGCTATCGAGTTTACAACCTACAAACTAAAAAGCTCATCATCAGTCGCGATGTTGAAGTTGATGAAAATGCTTCTTGGAATTGGGAAGAAGAAAAAGTTGTTAAAAGTAACATTTTACTTCCAGTGCAACAATCTCAAGAAGAAACTCAAGAAGAGGAAGAAAATTCAGGTACGCTTTCTCCACCTGCACAACAAGATTCTTCACCTGAATCTAGTCCAAGAAGAGTAAGATCTTTGGTAGACATATATGAAACTTGCAATATGGCTATGATTGAGCCTAACTGTTATGAAGAAACATCAAAGCAAGAAGTATGGTCAAGGAAATGGAGGAAGAAGATCAAATTGAAGATATGTTACCAAGACAAAGATTTGAACTACTGCACACAATGCTTGGAGTTACCGAATTTGCATTAAGGAGGAGTATTAAAGTGTAATGCAAATTCTAGAAGAATGTAGAAGCTCCTTAAATAGAAGAATTGAAATGTAATACAAGTTCTAGAATATTCTAGGAAAACCTAAGATAGGAAGAAAAATCAAGAATATTCTACATAGGTAAAAATCTAGAACATTCCACATAAGTTGTGGCTAGTATGTTCTAGAATAATCTATGGGTCTATAAATACCCATGAACTCTACCATTTGATGTATGTAGCCAACATCTATCATTTTGTATGAAGCCAACATCTACCATTTGTATGAGCTAACATCTACTACAACTAAAGACAACTACAACACTTCTTTCAACTACTACTTCTACATTCTACTATCTCTACATTTTCTCTACCACATCAACTACTCCTTTCACAACCTTCAAAATACTAACAAAAACATCTCCACAATTATAAAGACAAGGTATTTCCCGTGACATTAATCTCCAATTCTTTTAAATGGCTTTAGGCAATGGTTGGTTTTGACTATTATTAAATTACAATTAAAAATAAATTAATTTTACTAAAATAAAACTTTTGTACAATATTAAAATTAATTTTAATAACTAATATTAATTTTTTACTTTTTATAAACTCTTTTACAATTAAATATAATATTAACAATTATTATTTTACGTTACATTAATGACTATGGGTATTTTGGTAATCTTCAATTTTTATCAATTAAACAATTTTTTTTATCTGTTACATCAATCAAATTTTACACTAATTCTTATAAACTTTACTTCCAAATCCACTCTCAATTACCTCCAAATACACTTAAACAAACAACAAAAAAATTTACACTCAAATTTATTCAATCATTCTCCCCCAAATCATTTCTCCCAAATCATCTCAAGAGAACAAAGCCTAAATGTTTGGAGGTGCAAATCAAACGGTCTTTTAAGTAAAAATGATGAATTTAATGTGTCATATTGTATTTGTTCCTTTTGGAAAATGTACCTGTACACATTTATTACAGAAGCTATTATAGATGAAAATAAGTATTTATTGAGAAATTGTTTTCTGGATAATTGAATGTCATTACACATTTTTCTTTCAACCTATATAATCTTCTTACCATTGGAAATTTTTTAAAAATAATATACAGATAATATATATAGGGGTTTGCTAACGCGTGTACGCCTATTTTTCAGTTAGTACATTTTAGCAATGTGTACCGGGTTTTAGTTGACAAAAATATCCTTATATATCATGAATTCTAAGTTTTAAGGTTAAAGGTATTTTAATAATTTTCATTCTCAAAACTTAAAAAAAAATAAAAGAAACCCCCAAACTCTTGCTCACCTTTCTCATTCCTCTCAACCCTTCTGTTTCATATCTCACACTCCAACATTTTCTCTCTCTGTCATCCTTACTGTAGCCTTAATTGAAAAAATCAGAAACACTTCTCGTTAAAACAATTTGCTCTTGTAAAGAGTTGAGTCATTGACATATTCATCTTCTGGGAAAAGTTCATTCAAGATCTCTTCAATTTCACCATCTTTACTAACCTCTCTAATTTTATCATTTGCATATGTTGAATAATCATCTATAAAAAAAAACCCTCCAGGCCAATTACTAATTCCTTCGGATGTCATTATGTTTGTGAAAATTAGATAAAGTTATATACGACAAAAATTATAAAATGAAAATTCATTATGAAATCATTTTATAAGAAATTGTTTAACAACGAGTGTTTCTGATTTTTTTCCAGGTCAATTACCAATTCCTTTGATTCCATTATGCTTGTGAAAATTAGATAAAGTTATATACGACAAAAATTATAAAATAAAAATTTATTATAAAATCATTTTTTGTAAGAAATTGTTTAAAAGTGAGTATTTTTTATTTTTTACAGGTCAATTACCAATTCCGTTATGCTTGTGAAAATTGGATAAAATTAGATAAGACAAAAATTATAAATTGAAAAATTCATTATAAAATCATTTTTTGTAAGATTGTTTAATTGCTAGTGTTTCTGATTTTTTCAGTTGGGACTACCATAGGATGATAGAGTAAATGTTGGAGCGAGAGATGGAAGAGTAAGGGTTGAGAGGAATGACCACTAGTAAAAAATCGGGTTTTTACAGCGCACATTATGCCACGGTTCAACGAAAACCGCAGCATAATGGTGCGCGGTGGCAGTTTTGTAAATAAAACGAACATATATGCCGCGGTTCTACTGGGAACCGCGGCATATACCCCAGTCAACCATTGCCTTTGACGCCACGTATGAATAAAAAATTAAATAACAGAGTATATGCCGCGGTTGTGCAGAGAACCGCGGCATATACCCAGCCAATTTATTGCAGGTGCTGACTGGGTCAGAGAATTTCAGAAGTTACAGGGGGTATATGCCGCGGTTCTCTGGGGAACCGCGGCATATACCCCTGTAACGTCTCAACTTCTCTGCCAGTCAGAGAATTTCAGAAGTTACAGGGGGTATATGCCGCGGTTCCCCAGAGAACCGCGGCATATACCCACTGTAACTTCTGAAATTCTCTGAAAGGCAGTTGGGGAGACAGTTGTGTTGAACACGTTTCAGGGGTATATGCCGCGGTTCTACGAGAAACCGCGGCATATTCTCCTATCTGAAATTAATTTAATGTTTATTTGAAATATTTCGAGGTATATGCCGCGGTTGCCCGCTGAACCGCGGCATATTGTTTGAAAATAATTTCAAAAATGCCATTTCTGATAATTTTTTAAATTAGTATATGCCGCGGTTGGATGTTAAACTGCGGCATATAACCCTTTTATACCGCGGTTAAGTAGTGAACCGCGGTAGATTACCCAGTCAGAGTTAAAAAACAAAACGTTGGAACAGTGTCGTCTTCTTCATCGCGCAGCGCTGGTTTTCGCGTTTTTCTTCTCCTGCGACAGCCATCATCTCAGGTACGCGTTTTTGCACCGTTTAAACTTGAAATTATTCGGTCCTTTCTCATTTGTGTCGCGTTTGAAACAGTTTTAGCCGATCAAAATCGTTTGAAACTCGTCATTCCCTCTCCGCTGCGACTTTGCACCGAGCGTTTCCGCCGTTCCTCTTCCAGGTATTTATGCCCTTTTGCATTTTTAACGTGATTTCTTCATTAGTTTTTGGATAATGCTATAGTTTTGGTAATGTATAAAGTTTCTATAGTTTTGGTAATGTATGGTATAATTTTTGTTTTAATTTTGATAATGCATGAAATTGTTATAGTTTTGGTAATGTATGGTATGGTTTTTGCTATAGTTTTGGTAATGTGTGTTGTAGTTCTTGTATTATTTAAGGTTTAGAATATTATTCACTAAGTTTCAATGATATGTATGAAATTGCAAGTTTGATTTTTAGTAGCTTATCGTTTTATGTAATATTTAGGAATATGGATCGAAATTGGATTAATTTACCACGTATTAGTGCTGAGTACGAGAGAGGTGTAGAGGAATTTATACAATTTGCGCAACGTAATGAGGGGAGAACTGATGATGAAGTGAAGTTTAGACTTGGCGGGTTTTTAAAGAGAGTCGGATGTCAGAGGAATGGCAGGTTAGTGTAGTTCATATTATTCAATTCCTCATTAACAAATATATATCATATGAACTCATTAATTAATGTGTATGTGACAGGCAATTAGAAGCAAAGCACAAGGAACAAGTGCTAAGAACAAAAACCCCCACCTATTATCTCGTGGTGGGTATAGGAAGCTTGAGGAGAAAATCCTCAAGCAAAAGGCAGATGCTATACCACCATCTCAGAGTGGTAGCCCTCCTCAGCCTCCTTCTCCACCGTCTAGACATGAGAAATGGAAGTTGGCCCGTATGCGACCATCGGGCACCTACTCTTCCGACACTGCACGAGAGATTTCTGAAAAAAGTGTAAGTTATCACTGTTCCTAAAATATAAAATATTGTCATTATACATACTACATTAAACTATTTAAAGAATAATGGTGTTTTGTAATGTTACAGGATGCCTTGGTTGAGCAGAGCTCCCAAGGCCAATTCACTCCAGAGGGTCGCCAGGATATTCTTGCTGCTGCAATTGGACGACCTGAGCACCCTGGACGTGTACGTGCTGCAGGTCCTGGAGTAGGCATTACGGATTATTTTGGGAGCTCTTCTCGTCAGCCTTCATATTCGTACAGCGATACACAAAGGATGACAGAAGAGATCACAAAAAAGGTCCGACAAGACCTTATGCAGGAGATCAGGGCCGAGGTGAGGGCTGAATTCCAGATGCTCTACCAGGAGCAGTTTCAGAGCATGCGCCCGATGCAGTCTCCTATAGAGGAACATGTGGTCCCTCCCCCTCCCACAGGTAAACTTAATAAACATTTATGTGCAATTATTTCTATCTCTTGTATAATCTAACATTTACTCTGACAGGGAGAAGCGCCAAAGGAAGTTGTTCCGCATCAGCCATCCCAGAGGATGACATGGACGATGGTAGTCCATGTCTGCTATACATTTTAGAAGAAGATGAGATGGTGCTGGTAGCTCGTGGAACAGAGTTTAGGTCAGCGACTGTATGTCATGGTATGCAACTATTAGAGGATGAGGTGAAGGTCTCAGTGGATGAAATGATCATGCCAGATGCCTCGGTTCCACTGTCCACGGAAGAGATTTTCACTGTGGAACAAGCATATAAGTCGTTTATCACTTGGCCTAAATTTTTGGTTAAACCAGTTTCTGACCCCTCGGTATGAAATTCTTCTTTACACTTCTCAATTTTAAAGGTTTTTGATGTCAAAACTTATCTTATCTTTTCATGTAACAACAGACGCAGGAACAACAGAAGATTCCTCTATCTGAGGATGACCCTCTTTCTTCATTGCATCTACTTGCTGACATCCTTGATGATAAGCCTTTGGAGGTTCAGTATGATGCTAATGTATTTGGGCATGGCTCTGAGGTCCCAATATACCTTAATAGCCAAGATGTCCGTGAGCTTGCGTCGGGAACACAAGAATATTTCAATTATTCAACTATGGACGATGTAAGTCTATGACCAATTATTTATATATAAAATTGATTTATATATCAAGTATCCTTATATCAAAGTTAATTTTTGATTTCAGGTATATGTCTGGGGTCACTAATAAGTTGGGGCGTTCTGATGATTATGGATTCATTGATCCCCAAGACATTCATGAATCAAATGATTTTGATCATATCAACATGAGAATGATAAGCAGTTTTCGAAGGGGCAAGAAAATATACTTTTTGCCTTATATATCCGGGTAAGTGAACTTTGTTAACATAATAATGTTCCATATGTGATTTTAATATTTAATAGTTACGTTATTATGAATTTCAGGCGCCATTGGCAACTTCTTGTTATGTCTGTGCAAGACAACTATGCTTTGTGGTTCTGCTCATTGCACAGGCCTCCTCCCACACAACTCAGACAAGCAATTGATTGGTAAGAACCTCAATGTTTGGACTTTCTTTGTTATATAACTGAATGCTAAAACATTTTTTTATATACAGTTCTATTCCAGCAAGTATGATGATGGACGGGAGATCAATTGTTAAGAGTAGAAAGATTGCTTGGATTTCTCTCCAGGTTTGACATATGCTAAAGTCATACTTTGTTATAATTGTTTTATAACAAATGTTATTCACTAACTATTATCAACTGTGATGATATATTGTAGTGTAACAGACAAAATGGGTCATATGAGTGTGGATACTATGTAATGTATTGGATGACCCATATTGTTCGTTCTCACATCACAAGAAGCTGGGAAACGGTAATATTTAACTTTAACAAATTTTGATTTTTTAACAAATGTTGAATTCATATACACTAATTAAAATGAATTGTCTTTTGCAGAGATTCAAGACTACTACACCAGTTCCTGAGAAGTCACTACTATTCATTAGGAACGCTGCTGCGAAGTATATAGTTAGATTATACAATAGCTCTTAGATTTAGATTTAAACAATGCATTTGATTAGATAGAATTTTCTTAGACTCTCTACTTTATTTGATGTTGAAATACATTTGAACATGTGTTTGTTATGTTGAAATTGAATTTCTGTAAATGTTTTTATATGCAGGTCTGTTTTTGTGGTAGTGGATATCACAAAAACAGACCTGCAATTTTAAAAAACTGCAGGGGAATATGCCGCGGTTCTAACCACAACCGCGGCATATAGTGCTTCGTTTTTTTTTTAAAACGAGAGATATGGCCGCGGTTTTGACACTAACCGCGGCATACTCGTCGGCCTATATGCCGCGGTTCAACCGCGGCATATAGTGCATTTTTTATTTTTTTTTTTAATTTTTTTTTTTTAAAAAAAATGAATTTAGGCAGCGGTTCCCTAGACAACTGCGGCATATTCCGCAGCCTATATACCGCGGTTCGAACCGCGGCATAAAGTGTCTGACTTACTACCGCGGCTGAATATGCCGCGGTTCAAGAACCGCGACGTATAGTGAAAATCAACCGCGGTAAAAGCCCCTCGCTGCACTAGTGGACCAAGCTGAACAAGAGTTTGGGGGTTTCGTTTTTTTTTAGTTTTGAGAATAAAAATTATTAAAATACCCTTTTAAAACTTAGAATCTATGTTATATAAGGGTATTTTTTTCTACTAAAACCCGATACACATTGCTAAAATATATCAACTGAAAAATAGGTGTATGCGCGTTAGCAAATCCTATATATATATATATATATATATATATATATAGATAAATATATAGTAAAACAATTAATATTAAATACATTACTGATTAGTTTACTCAATTGATGAGATGATTAACAAGTGTGTTGAGTGTGAATAACGTAATGCGTAAATATTACATAATTTATTTTTTAATTACGCTTAAATTATGTAAGAAGAACTTTTGTTTTTTAAATTTATATTTTAGTCTTGTACTTACATACGAGAAATACTTAGTTTATATAATTAAATATAATAAAAAATATTTTCAAGCATAGATCTTATTTTAGATTTATAATAAAGAAAATACATTGCAATTGAATTTAGAGATGAAAAGAGAGAAAATAGAAAGAGATTAACTATTAATAAAAGCTAGATTATTTAACGAGTTAAGATTTAAGGCAGATAACAAATTCAAAGGACAAAGTTAAAACGCAAATTGATTGAGCATTTGTGTTAGGAATTGTTTCAGTCTCAAGTTCATAAGCCTGGTTAAAACTACAACTCACCAAGTACACGAATCTCAAGATTTTATTTCTAGAATTTGTCTAAGTGAATTGAGAGCTAACAATATATAAATTATACTTGAAAATTCAGTTGAAACTTTTTTTGTGTGTGTAAAAATATAATTCACATTGAATGAAACTAAAAATAATTAATTTATACACATTATATTTTTTTTTTCAGCAAAAACAAATATAATTAAATGAGACAATTGGATAGTCTCTATTGACACAGAACATGAAACATGATAATATTAATTTTCTTAATAGATTTGACATCAAGATATTGGTTTTTTTTTGTCTGCAAAGAAATCAAAATGTTGGTGCTAAAAGGATTTAAATTACATGAAGATAGATAACTCCTTAAACTTAATTGGGAGATTAATGTTCTAATATCAACATAGTGTCACATTTTTTATGATTAATTGAACTTAAATAATTTATAAATACATTTTGTTTTTATCTCATTACACATCTCCTATCTCACTGAAATACATTTTAAAATGAAGTTCAAACAAGGATAAAGTAAATAATATCTTAAATCAGACGATCCTTTCAATGTGCTCCAGACAAATCAATGCAGATACTCACAGCATAAACAGTATGAATACATATTCCTATATGCAAATTTCTTTAATCTCAAAATGGAAATTCACATTATTCACGATAAAGAGTACCAGAAGAGCTTAGTTACAGCTAAATCCATGTCTTCAATTCTGTCCCCAACTTTGAGACAGAGAGGTAATCTTTCGAAATAAATTTCTGATTTTTGGGAACTAATGTAGATATCCCTGAATAACAGTAAAACATTCTTAATTAGGGTAACTAAAATAGCGTAGTAACATGTCTCATGTAATTGAAATCAAGTTCATAGTCACACAATAGGAGGTAATCTGATAAGGCTAATGGGCTGTGATCAGCAAGAAGTTCATCTTGAATCACTTCCACTGGCTCCTGTTTCGTGGATGAAGAAAGTGAACATGACTTTAATTGGTATTGTTCTTTGGTTGGCAAGGTGTTACTGAAGCTAAGGAACACAGAAGAGCCAGAAGGAGTAGCTGATTCCATCACTATATCTGAACTTGAAGAGCTTTTGCACTTGTGATGACCATAATATGTTGTCTGGTACAATGGAGGATGTTCTTGAATTCTCTAAACCTGTTTGATTGCTGGACAACCCTTGTCATGTTTATGAGTGCATCTATAGTAGCTTCTGCATATGCACATTTTTGTTCACATTATGAAAAAGAGAGTCTAAGAATAAAGGGAATATTGGCTGGTTGATTATAATTTTAATAAAACAGAAGGATATATACATATATGTATATATGTATACATATATGTATATATGTATACATATATATATATATATATATATATACTAGTAAAAAAAGTAGTTACGAATACGCCATATATGCTTCGGTTATGTTAAAACCGAAGCGTAAGAGCTTATACGCATCTGTTATACCATAATCCGTGGTGGAAGACAAATACTGTCTCGGCTCAGATAAGAACCGAAGCCTATACTCTTGTTCCGTGCACTACTACTCAGAATGACAGGATTTTTAGAAGGCTTTATTGCCTCGAGTGGCAGGCAACCGATGCCTAAAGGCATATGCAAGTTCAGAACATGCTCTACAACTCAGCCTTTTTAGAGAGTGATGGTGACAGGTATGTACTGCTTCGGTTAGCTAGGCAACCGAAGCCTATACCCTGGCTTACTGCCTCGATCTTCTCGGCAACCGAAGCCATATGCTTGTATTACCTCGGTTTTTTTTTCAACCGGTGCCATATAGTAAATTTCAGAACTTAGCTTCTCCGCAAGTTCAATTCGCCCAACGTTTTCTTCCTCGTCGTGCTCTCCCATTCCTCTACGCAGTCGTGCTCTTCCATTCCTCCTCTCCGGTTTCGTCCACGACGGTCACTCCTTGCCTCACCGCGTCGCCCACCACCATCGTCCAACGCCGCCGTCGTCTTCGTCGTTCGTCAACATCGCCGCCACTTGCTATTCTCGCTGCCACCGTTTCTCTCTTCAAGTGGTAAGTTCTTTCACCAATCATAAACGAAAGCCCTAATCCCCAGTTATCTTTCATTCTTTTTCTCTCTCAACGATTCATCTCTTGAATCCAATTCATGGCACCTATAGGTCCCGGCTTCCGATTCCACCCCACCGACGAAGAACTGGTGGTGTTCTACTTGAACCTGAAGCGCAAGATCACCGGAAACCTGTCTTGGTACGACCATATCGCAGTGGTTGATGTCTACAACCTTGACCCTAGGACCTTCCCCGTGAGCATTTTGCCCTTTTTTGTGGTATCGAATTGTTAGCAATAGGGTTTAATTCCAAGGATTCAAAGTGTTTCTTAACTTATTTTTGCTTTTTGTGGTATCGAATTGTTAACAATAACGATTTGTTTTAGCAATAGGTACTGAAAGAACTTGGAATGGTACTTCTTCAGCGTGATGGACTGCAAGTATGGAAATGGCTTCAGGACCAACCGCGCGCCACCGAGAAGGGCTACTGGAAGACCACTAGAAAGGACCGCCCTGTGGCCCATGGCGACCGCACCGTGGGGATGAAGAAGACCCTCGTGTACCACATCGATCGAGCCCCACATGGCCGTCGCACCAATTGGGTCATGCACGAGTAGCTCGATGATTAATTGACTCGTGCTGGTATATCTTCTCTCTGTTTCTTTTTTGTCTTTGGTTATGCGAAGTTCAACTATCACCGATTCCCATCTCTGCTCTTTAATATTCATTTTTCTCAGCTTATTGGAATTAATAAGCCCTAGCATAACAGAAAATCACACCCTTGTTCTTGCTAACTGGGTAGTGTCCAAGGCTGCGAGACACATCATATGCTTAAGTTGCTGCCAAAAATCATGTGAAGAGAATATCCTGCCATATGTTGGTTTAGACTTTAGAATTATAGTTAACTTCATGAGAGATGGAATTGCTGTCAGCCAGATGGAATTGAGAATCCTTCTGATGCATTAGAAGCAGATTTGAAGAATAAACCACACCTTACGCGGGTAGGGTTAACATGGAAGTTAATTGGTGGATCCCCTGTTGATTCAACAAAAGTTGAGAACGTAATTGAAAATCTATGAACTTCAAAATGCTTGAAGAAGTTGTCAGTAAGTAACTATGTGGGTAAACAATTTCCTAATTGGTTACTCAATAATTCATTACCGAATCTGGTGTACTTATCGTTGCACAATTGTAAAAATTGCCAACGTTTTCCTCTACTTGGTCTTTTGCCATTTTTGAAGGAGTTGATGATTTCAAGGTGTGATGAGATAGTGAACATTGGTGCTGATTTTCATGGGAACAACTCTTGTTCATTTAAATCCCTAGAAAAATTAGAGTTCTCCTTTATGATGCAATGGGAAAAATGGGAATGTAAAGCTGTGACAGGTGCTTTTCCACGTCTACAACATCTTTCTATACATGATTGTCCCAAACTACAAGGGCAGTTTCCAGAGAAACTTGTTCCATTGACAACACTAAAAGTTACAAGCTGCCAACAACTAGAGGCTTCCACTCCAAGGACTATAGCTTTAGAAGTACATAACTGTGGAAAGTTGTAGTTGGAGTGGGCTACAATGAAAAGGCTTAGAATGGGTTGCCACAACACAGAAGCATTATTACTGAAGAACATGACCAACCTAATATGTAAAGACTTAAGGACATGGTAATATCGTGTCTCATTTTTGCTTGCTGTAATGAGTTAGAAAGAAATTTCATGCCACATATTATAAACAAGGGCATGTTTTTAAGTATAAAACAGTTATAATTTAGTTTAGGTTTATGAGCAGGAAATTGTTATAAGTCTAATGAATAGGATACTGAACAAATATTTTGCTTACTTTATATCATTAATGATATTTTGGTGTGGTGCAAATGATTGATGCATGTCAACTTGGTTGGGGTTACAATCTTGTATAGTGATTGTCTTTTTACACTTTTGTCAGAAAGTAGTTTTCTTTCTTAAGCTCATGTTTCTTTATTGTCCCTTTAATTGTTTTGATGCCCCGCCCTCCTTTATTGTCCTTCTCGTAAATGACCCCTTCATGGTTAGATTAAACTTCAAAAGTCATATCTATATACTGTTTAAGTAGCTGAATTAACGTACCTAATTAATATTTACTACCATGGTAGATTGATAATAAAAGCTGCAAACTCAAGAAGCACAACTGCAATGGCTCTTCCTATGACAACTTTTGCGAGATACTACCTCGGTTCAAAAAGGAACCGAGGCAAAAAATCATTTGAAAAATAAAATTAAAAAAAGCAAAAATCCTTATTGCCTCGCCTGTATATGCCTCGGTTCTGGAACCGCTGTCTATGGACAAAAATAACCGTTGTCGTTTCTTTTGCCTGCACTAGTGATACCTGAGGTATTTTGCATTCGTTGTTATCTTTTGTCCATATACATAGCCATCTTCCATCAGAATTGAACTGTTCGTCACCCATGTTGGTGCACTTGATCTTATGAAAAAGAAAGTTTCCAATTATGCATGTATCATTTCATCATTAGCTCAGCTAGTTAAGAATCCAGTAATCTACTTACTAAATAATAATGAAATAAATAGCAGTATATATAACAAATAATTCACTGATTGTACAATCATGGTTATATGGTGTTAAAACAACAGTTGACTTATTCAAAGTGTTTGGTTTGATGAAAACTGTATAAATGATCCCTCTTTGATTGGGAAAATGTCATCTTTACGGTTAAACTCTCAAGGTCAGCATGGTAATAAACAGTATTCACATAATTTTCTACACAGGAAAGCCTAAAACTCTTACTTTCTCTTGTAGGACCCTCTTGGTTTTTTAGTTTGGAAGAAACCCTTGCAAACCTCATCAGTATGTTGAGGGTTTGGACATTTGGAAAATGAAGGGACATCTTTGACAATCATGGGAATAGCAACCTCGTTAGAGACTCTTTGGTAAACTTTAATACGGTCCACACGGTTTTAATAATTTAGAAAGTTGTTTGTTTGTTTGTGATGATTGTGCCAACAACTACCACACTACACAGAAAGTAGCCATCCACTTTACTAACCACTATTTGGACTTTTGTGTGCAACTCACTTATAAAAGTGAATGAAGAAGTGATTGTAAGATACACACCACCGAGAAGAAGAAAGAAAGAAGTGGGCGTCCTTGCGTGTACCGTACACAAGAGAAGAAAGAGAGGAATATTGTGAGTGTGTGGAAAGAGAGAAAGCTAGAGGAGTGTGGTGTGTGTACCGTGAAGCACCATAGAAGAAAAAGAGTGGGATTGTACTTTGTGTGTTGGGTTATGTTATTATGTGAGTTATGTGTTGTGTGAGTTTGAGAGATTAAAGTATTGTGTTTGTATATGTATGTTCTGGATAGTTTGCCAGAAAATTAATAAGAATATATTTCTCATATTTCTACAAAGTGGCATCAGAGCGGGGAGAGTCTAAGTGTCCGAAAAAAGAGAGTGAAAAATAGAGAGAAAGAGAAGTGTATGTGTTTACTTGAGTTGTGCAGCACCGTGAGTGAAAGAGAAAAAATGGGTTGTGCCTTGTGAGTTGTATGTTGTGACTGAGAGAGAACACGACATTGTGTGCAAGCAGAGAGAGAGCAGCAACTAAGAGTTTTGTGAGGTGTGTGAGTTGAGTGTAAACACCGAGAGAAATGGCAGGACTAACCAATGGCATCCCGCTACCCAAGTTGACGAAAGACGTTAACTATGACAACTGGAAGGTGCAGATAAAGGCCTTTCTCGGCTCCCAAGATAACTAGGATGTGGTCGAGACTGGATTTGAGGAACCGACGAGCACAGACGGATATTCAAATGCCCAGTTGAACGCGTTGAAGGCCGTTTAAGCTAAAGACAAGGCAGCTTTGTATATGCTATACCTAGCTGTTGACGAATCCGGCTTTGAGAATATAGCAAATGCAAAATCTTCCAAAGTAGCATGCGATACACTCGAAAAGGCAAACAAAGGAGACGAACGAGTAAAGCAGGTTCGACTTCAAACCCTTAAGGGCGAGCTGGAAAACATGAGGATGAAAGAGTCTGAAAACGTATCCGAGTTCATTACTCGGGTGGAGACCGTGGTGAACAAACTAAATCAGAATGGTGAGAGTCTTTCATCAAACCAAGTTGTTGAAAAGATCTTGAGGTCATTGACAGATGATTTCGAGAATATCGTATGTGCAATAAAGGAGTCCAAGGATTTATCAATGCTCAGCATTGAAGAGCTTACTGGGTCCCTGGAAGCACATGAGCAAAGACAAAAAAACAAGAGGGGGGAGTCCCTTGAACAGGCTCTCCAAGAGAAGGCGATGATAAAAAAGGATAATGTGTTTTATGCCCAAAGTACCAGAGGCCAAGGAAGAGGCAGAAGCCAAGGTGGTAGAGGAAGATGAGAACGAAGAAATGAGCAAGTCGGCCAACAAAACTGGCGTGGCCGAAGTCAAGCCCGAGGCGGCCGAGGTCAGACTCGGGGTGGTCGGACAAACACAAACAACATTGAATGTTATAACTTTGGGAGGTATGAGCATGTTGCCAAGGATTGCTACTCGATAAAATGCTACAAATGTGGAAAGATGGGTCATATTTCCAAAGATTGTAGGTCCGTGAAAGAAAAGGAGGAGCCAACAAACTTCCTTGCTGAGAAAGAAGAAGAAGGATTGCTACTAGTGACAAACATTCCAGAAATTGAGGTCAAACCGAGCTGTTCTAATAACTCGGTTTGGTACTTGGACACCGGCGCAAGTAACCATATGTGTGGCGACGAGAGTTTATTGAAAGTACTTTCAAAGAGGTGGAATCCGGAGTTGTTTCTTTCGACGATGCTTCAAAAGTAACCGTCAAAGGTCGAGGAACTACCTGGTATGAACAGAAAAATGGGCAAATCGGAGAGATCAGAGATGTATACTATATATCTGATCTCAAAAGCAACATATTGAGCGTGGGACAGATAATGGAGAAGGGGTACTCAGTTATGATGAAGGACCGAGAATTACAACTGAAGGATAAATTCGGGAGGCTCATCACCCAAGTAGAAATGAAGAAAAATCACATGTACAAACTTGAGTTGAAAATAGTTCAAGATAAATACATGCAACTTGATATGGAGGATGAAGCCATGAAGTGGCATTTGCGATTCGGTCATCTTCACTTTGGAGGGTTGACCGAGTTCATAAAAAAGGAGATGGTGCTCGGACTGCCTAAAATGGAATTTGAAAAGAAGTTATGTGAAGAATGCGTGATCGGAAAGCAAGCAAGGACTTCTTTACCTCGGAGCTCTGAATACAAAGCAAAGGAGCAACTTGAATTGATCCATACCGACTTGTGTGGGCCAATAACTCCAAAATCATTTAGTGGTAAGAGATACTTTGTCTCCTTCATTGATGATTTCTCAAGGAAGATGTGGGTTCACTTTCTGAAGGAGAAGTCAGAAGTGTTTGAAACTTTCAAGAAATTCAAAGTGATGGTAAAGAAAGAAATAAAGTCATCAAAACAGTTTGATCTGATAGAGGAGGTGAGTTCATTTCTGCCAAGTTCAATAAATACTACGAGGAACATGGAATCAAGCGTTTCTTGACGGCTCCATATTCTCCACAGCAAAACGGTGTAGCAGAACGAAAGAACCGAACCATTTTCGACATGGTTCAATCTATGTTGAATGGGAAGAATATGCCGAAGAAGTTTTGGGCGGAGGCGGTGCAATGCGCAGTTTATGTGCAAAATAGATGTCCACATGCAATGTTGGGTGAGAAGACGCCTCAGGAGATTTAGAGTGGTGTGAAGTCGAGTGTCTCTCATCTAAAGGTGTTCAGCAGTGTGGCCTATGGGCAAGTACCAAGTTAGCACAGGACAAAATTAGAAGATCGGAGCAAGAAGTACATATTTATCGGGTATGATAAAAATTATAAAGCATATAAATTGTTTGATCCTTGATGGACGAACGCCCGAGGAGAGGACGAAGGTGTGTGTCGCGATGTCCTTCGAAGCTTCCTCCAGAGATGATCGCAGCGGAAAATGATGACGAAGCTCTAAATCGAGAGACAGACTCAAGAAAAACCTAAGATCTAAGGTTTAAACGGTGGAAAACCTAGATTGTTCGGTGGAAAGTGGATTAAACGGTAGAAAGGAGAAAACAAACTGTGAACTCGAAAGGTAAAGTGAGAATGATGAAGGAACCCTAAATTTGGATGAAGATGTTCGGTGTAGAGGTTTATAATGATGAAGAGGTGAAGCTGTGAAGAGAGAAATGGAGTAGAGGCTTACGGTAATGAAGATGCGTTTCAGAGGAAGAAACCCTAGAAGATGCGCGAATGAAAAAAATGGAAAATGATGCTGACAGAAAACGCGTGGCTGAAGGAACTTTGACGCGTGCCGGAAGCAGATTGGAGAAGAAGTGATTATGCGTGGATGATGAGAGAGAAGCACCGTGAGAATGGAATATGGAAGGGAAAGAGTGTGCTTGGAAGGTGGCTAGAGGGAGTCTTTGGACTCTCTAGCCTGACTTTCAAGAGAGAATAGTTTCCATTTCAGAAATCTTAATTCTCATTAAACTCAAAAGTGCTAATACAAGAGAGGAGTTGGGTATTTATAGTAACCCATTCTCCTTAAGAGCTAAGCTAGGAAAAGTAAAAAATACAAAAAAAAGGACTACGTCAAGGAGGATTCCATCATGCCCTCCCTCTTAAGAAAAGATTTGTCCTCAAATCTGGCAATCGCCTTATGAAGAAGCTCCACACAATCTTTGGGAGCATGGCCATCTTGGAGTGACCTTATTCTTTTAGATCTAGTTTTCTTCCTCCTGGATCAAACACGAATCTGCAATACACATCAAATATATCTTCGGTTAATATCAATCCAAGAAAGAATTTTTCTTTAAAAACAAGAGAATAAGAACTTCTAATACTTTGATTAGTAATTTTTAAAAATTTTAGAAGTCCAAATTCAATTTTATCTTGAGTTAATTGTTTTCTTAAAGATAACAATAACTCAAGATTTGAATTGTCATATTTTGAAAATGTTTTCATGACAATTGGTTTGGCTTTCATGACAGTTGGTTTGAAAGAGAAGTCAAAAATTGAAAAGTAATCAATTATTGGAAAAGAAGTTAAGATTTGGAAACCTTCCCTTTTAGGTTCCATAGTCTTTGAAAGAATAGGATTTGTCATCAGTAACAATTTCTCCTTTTCTTTCTTCTCTCTTTCTTGCCTTTCTCTCTTTTCTTCTTTTCTCTCTTCTTCTCTTCTTAATTCCTCTCTTCTTCTCTCTTCTCTTTTCTCTATTTGTTCTCTCTCTCTCTCTCTTCTCTTCTTCTTTCCTTTCTTCCTTTTCTTTTCTCTCAATCTCTCTTTCTCTTTTCTTATCCTTGATCTCCTTAAGTCTTGCCCCAAATTCTAATTCTCTACGAAGAAACCCATGATCATTTAAACTCTCAAGAAATAATTTTCCATCATCAATGCAATCCCTAATTAGTTCTAGGTTTCTTTTAATGCTTGAAGGCAAAAACTTTCTTCTCATGCAAGCTTTTAAATCATGCCAATCACGTATTGAGGACTTTCTACCTTTCCTAACATGATATTGTCTTTCATCCCACCACTCACTTGCATGCTCTTCTAACTTAGAGAGATATATACTAAGAACATAATATTCACTCTCTTCACAAAACCAAGGATTTATTTTATCAATTTCTTTTTCCCAAGCTAGATATGTTAATGCACCTATGTCTTTACCAAAGAATGGAAGATTCCTAGCTTGTTTAAACATTTCATCAACTTTATCTAACCTAGAAGACCTATATGAACCATAAGACATCTTTGTTTTTAAAAGTTTTCTTAATCTAAAGGGTTCAAAACTTTCACTTAGACAAGTCCCAGGTAAGAGAGGTGAGCTAAAGAGCTGCTTAAGTACCAAGTCTTGCCTTGCCAGAAATGTCTTAGGCTACTAACTAATTACCCCTTAAACTAAAATCACCTTTAGAAACAAAGTACATAACTCAAACAATCACAAACAATTAAGCACAATCAAAAGACTAGACACTCGGACTCTAATGTGATAAGGCTTAGAGTTTAATCCCTTTTAGCCTAAATCACCCCTAAACGTGAAACATAAAGCAAATCAATATTTAAAGTCTACTCCTATGGTGAGACTTGTTTTGGCTAACAAGACACACTCACCTGTCTAGCTATACTAAAATGAAAGCAAGTAAAGTTGCCAAGAGTTTGAAAGAGCACCAAAGACTCTTCCAAAGCACTTGGACTTTATAAAAGGCCTTTTTACAAAACAAGCTAAAGCTAACAGTAGGCTAACACAAGCCTATTACAAACAAATTGAAGAAAAAAAACAATTACAAAAAAAAAACAACAAACTATGCTACGGTCTTGGTCCTCTTCTCCATTTTGTTACTCAACTTTGTTGTTGCTTCTAGAATCAATGTCTTGAATTTTCCAGGCCAGTTCAATCCCTTTTGTCTTGGCTGCACAAGCTTCCAAACTTTATAGTGAAATTCTGATGCTGCTCAATTAAACTCGTACACAAATTGAATTCCAATGAAAGCAACTCTGCACAGATAATTCACATCAATTCAGCAGACATGCAATCCAACAATGAACAATTTAAATCCAAAACAGTTTGAAGAGTCAGAAACAATTAAACTAGATAACTCCCTTTAGTCTCTAGCCTTCACCGTGTGCAAGTGTTGTGTTGCTTCTAAATGCCTTTCAGGAAAGAATTCTTATCCCACTTAATGCTGCAATTTATCTATACACCAAGATCCCAGAGAAACAAAAGAATCAGTATTTATAACAGCACAGTTCAGATTATCAACACAGAAAACAAATCCCAACCCTAATCTAAACTTTCTCCCTGCATTAGTGTTTTTTTTTTTTAACCCTTAAAGGATCATTGCAGCTTTCAAACAACAATTACAACATATGTTAAATCTGCTAAGCCAACAATAACACTAGACCAGCACTATCACTTAATGTATGGATGTCCAAACTTGCTAAATCAAACTCAATTTTCATGAAAAGTGAAACCATATGATATCCAAGCATAATATTCAAGCAAATATGGTTTACTATTTCTAATCATGCACAAATCTAACACAAAACTACACAATAGAATGAAGAGACTCCCTATTCAGCTTGGTGTAGTTTATGCAGGTAGCAAAGCTCCTTTTGCTCCACTTGAGGTACTCTTGTGTTAGACTTCCCACACTTACAAACTGCTTTTGAACAACTTTACTCCCTGTAAATGTTAATCAGAACAAAAACTGCACAACTAAATGGTCAGCACATTTCAAGTTCAAAACTTATTTCAGCACTTAAAACAAGAACACACTCTCAACAAGAAATTTGGCTCTTAGATGCAGCCACACAAAACTCAAAAAAATCAGTCTCTCTTAAAGCTTAAAGCACTCAAAATGGAAAGGTTTGGAAGGAAATTCTCCCTTGGCAGTACACAGCTGGAGAGTATTCCAGACCACCACCACCTAAAATGCTACCAAGCACACAAACCTCCTTTCAAATTCCAGAAATCCAGAGTGAAAAAAAAACTTCTCAAGTAATAAAGAAATGGCTAGACAAAGATCAAAGTAATGAACAGACAGGTAGAACAGAATAGGACAGCAACAAGCAATGGAAACACAACAGATCTATTGCTTAAGACAACTCTAGATCAGATTATGAAAGCAACAAAAGCTTCAAATTAAGAACAGCAGAATAGATTGCACATGTGATAGACAAAACAAGAGTTATCAACCAAGACAAGCAAGAAACAAAGCTTTGAAGAAAGTGAGCACTCAAACTGAACCTAATAATAGCTCTAGAAAAGATTTTAAAAGCAAATAAAAAAAACCAAACAAGTTGCATTTGCACCAAATTCAAATTTAGTTCAGAATTGGTTGAAACTGTTCCATAAAATGCCTAAGAGAAAAGGCTTTTCTAATGCATCAGCTTTCATAAAAGTCAATTGCACTGGTCTGTCAGCTTTTTAGAACTATATAAATGTTTCTTTTGAATTGTTTTACATGTAAACAGAATGACCAAGCTTTTTGCTGCAATGACAACTCAAATTCAAATGCACCAGTTCCACAAATTTCAGAAAAGGCAACCAACTAGCAACTTGTGAATGAAAAATGCCAAAATTTTGGTGGTTTAAAGAGTGAAAATGCTTAGGGCAGCTATAACTCGTGGTTTCTTTGCATCATCAATTTCAAATATCTTAAACAAACTTGTTTGTAAAGCAACTGGATGCAGAAACACACTATCTCAAAATTTGACTTAGTCAGCCCCCAAATTGTTCAATGTAAGCAACTTAACCACTCAAATTTTGACTCAAAGATTCAAATAGCTTTTTATCAACTAGCTAAAGTCAAAGACATCAATTAAAATTCAAACAAGACATTAAGAAGTTAATGCAAGATGTCCAGCAAGGATCTAATGCTAAACCAGATTAAGAAACGCAAAGGACATAGACACAAACAAAGTTATGCAGATCGGCCAACTGCAAGTGAGACTCTATTGGAGTTTTCTCAGTGCAACCAAGCTTTGCCAAAGCAATTCATTGCTTATATGGTATGCACATGGTACTGGCTCAATCAATTAGATGCATCTCAATCAAACAAAATAACCAGAAACAGATTATACTTCAATTAGCCATTCAGATCTGAGATTAATGTCACTTTTGCATGCACCCGAGCTCACAATGACTGTATCATAGCTCATATGGTGTACAGCCACTGATCATATAATCCAGAATCTCAGAAAAAAATCAAATACAGCTTTGAACACAGAATTTATGACAAATAAGCAACTGAACATGACTTTGACAAAAACAGAATATGATTCATCAATGAAAATGACTCAAATGAACAAATGGACCGATTTAAAATGATGAAACACTGACTCAAACACAGAAAAATGCACAGATGCACCTAATCAGAATATAAAACTCAAAACAAGACAGTAAAAGAAATGATGAACAACGCATAAGCTAAACAGATCAACACTATTTGAATCAAAGACGCGATACAAAACAAAAAACAACACTGAATCAAATGAAACAAAACTCAAAACAGAAACAATGAAGAAACAGAAATGCGAAAAAAAATGAAGTTAAACGCACAGCGTTAAACCAGAACACTCAAGACAATGAAGGAAAATGATGAACACCTCAGAAATGAAAAGAAACAACACAAAATACTCAGAATCAAAATCAAACCGAGACATAACTAGAAACAAAAACAGAGACGCGAATCAAACGCAAGCACAGTAGAATCGAAACAGAGACGCGAAACACTTAACTCAGAATCAAGATATCACAGACACAGATTCAACAGAAGACTTGAATCAACATTTCGTGAATCAGAGAAAAAAAATGAATCACAAACAAGAACAAACCAAAAAAACAAACAAACGCAAAGCAAATGAGAAAAAACATTCAGAACAGATAGAACAACTTATCTGTTGACGCGTGCTCGAACCTGGCTCTGATACCACTTGATGGACGAACGCCCGAGGAGAGGACGAAGGTGTGTGTCGCGATGTCCTTCGAAGCTTCCTCCAGAGATGATCGCAGCGGAAAATGATGACGAAGCTCTAAATCGAGAGACAGACTCAAGAAAAACCTAAGATCTAAGGTTTAAACGGTGGAAAACCTAGATTGTTCGGTGGAAAGTGGATTAAACGGTAGAAAGGAGAAAACAAACTGTGAACTCGAAAGGTAAAGTGAGAATGATGAAGGAACCCTAAATTTGGATGAAGATGTTCGGTGTAGAGGTTTATAATGATGAAGAGGTGAAGCTGTGAAGAGAGAAATGGAGTAGAGGCTTACGGTAATGAAGATGCGTTTCAGAGGAAGAAACCCTAGAAGATGCGCGAATGAAAAAAATGGAAAATGATGCTGACAGAAAACGCGTGGCTGAAGGAACTTTGACGCGTGCCGGAAGCAGATTGGAGAAGAAGTGATTATGCGTGGATGATGAGAGAGAAGCACCGTGAGAATGGAATATGGAAGGGAAAGAGTGTGCTTGGAAGGTGGCTAGAGGGAGTCTTTGGACTCTCTAGCCTGACTTTCAAGAGAGAATAGTTTCCATTTCAGAAATCTTAATTCTCATTAAACTCAAAAGTGCTAATACAAGAGAGGAGTTGGGTATTTATAGTAACCCATGCTCCTTAAGAGCTAAGCTAGGAAAAGTAAAAAATACAAAAAAAAGGACTACGTCAAGGAGGATTCCATCAATCCTGTTAACAATAAAGTAGTGGTGAGCCAAGATGTTCACGTGGAGGAAACAAAGGAGTGGTGTTGGAGTAACCTGGTCGAAAAAGAAACTAGCTCGAAGATTATTGTACCTGTTAGAATCGCTGCAGCGGAATTGTTAGCGTGGAATAACAAACCAAGAGGGTTTTTAATACGAACGTGTGCCTTTTAATTTCTACTCAATTAAACTTACCAAGCAAATAATAAAGACAAATAAAGAGAGTAAGGTTGAGAGAAATTTGCACAGATGATTTTATCCTGGTTCAGATCACTAGGATCCTACGTCCAGTCGCTTATCTCAAACAAGATAAACCTTTTTCACTAACACAAAACACTTACAAATATTAGTCACAAAGAAAAACAATTTGTAAGAGTTTAGAAATACCACCTCTCTTGAAACCACAAGAGATGAACTTACACTTCCTTTGAATCTTCACAAAGGATGATACCACCTCTCTTGAAACCACAAGAGACGAACTTACACTTCCTTTGAATCTTCACAAAGGATGACCACCTCCTTCGAATGCTTCACGAAGGATGATTCTCTTCCACGCACTTCCTCGGACACACCAAGGATGAACAAGCTATTCCTCTGTCACCGCAATAGCACTTCAGGACTTTGCAGACAAGAGTTTCCTTAGCTTCAACAATCTCACAGAGTTCTCAAAGAGTTCAGAGATCTTTTGCACAAGGGAAGAGTTGTTTTTGAGATAAAGAGTGAGCCATTTTATAGACTCAGCCTAATACCCTTCCATTCTTCGAAAACAGGCCATTAACGCATTTAATCGATTAACATAAATATTAATCGATTAATAATGAGTACAACGGCTAGTTTTTCAAATCTGAAACCCCCAACGGCTAGTTTTTCAAATCTGAAACCCCCAACGGCTAGTGTTAATTGATTATTCTCAGGAATAATCGATTAACTAAATAAATCAAATATAAATTACAAGAATCAACCCTAATACATATTTGAGCACTATTAGATCAACTTTGATTATTATAAAAGCTTTATAAAATTCAGAGATCTTCAATTTGTCTTTATTGATCTTGACTTGTGCAAATCTGTTCATCATCAAAACTTCATCTTTGATTTTTGCTAACATTCTCCCCCTTTTTGATGATGATCAAAAACTCCTTTGATTTAAAGCTTTTAGTAATAATCTGGATATAACACAACTATGGAAGAAAAAGTGCATTAGTGAATAAACACAAATAAGCAAATAAGCTTAAATAAGCTTTAAACACTTTCTCCCCCTTTTTGATCATAATTAAAAAGGTGTGTTTGATGTTCTCCCCCTAAGATAATACTCCCCCTTAATAAAAGCATGTATGCATATGAGCTAAAAATATTTCAAATTTAAAGATTCATTCAAACATACACAATAGGATATTTAAAGTAAATAATTTTAGGATGAAGAACTTATAAAACATTGTTTAAACATACATTGAACTATATAAGATAGGAATTTTAAAGCATACAAAAATATGGCTAGTTTTTCAAAATTGCAAAACTGGAACGCATTTAAAAAATCAATCCTAAGATATTTCTAAAGATTCTTAGATCTCTTCTAATGTTTACCCCTTTAGATATGCCTCCAACTTCGTAATGATAATCCTCCAGGTTGTTTCCACATTTTGTTTAGATCTTCATCTTGAGGATTGTCATCATTCTTCGCTTCATTTGTTGTCTTCTACAAATCTTCATCATTGCCTGCATCTTATTCAACTGACTCAAGAGGTTTTGTCTCAAGGTCTACAATTTCATGAAAGACAACATGCACACATTCTTCTATTTCAAATGTTTTCCGATTGAAAACTATATGTGCTTTGTATATTAGAAGATATCCAAAAAAAATAGTTTCATCGGCCTTGGAATAAAATTTTCTTAAATTTTGTTTTAAAGAAATTCTAAATTTTAAACAATAGGTACCCAACTACTTGTATGGGTCCTTTGGGTTAGATTTAGAAAAAAGAAATCATTTTACAACCCAAACATATCTACCACTTGGAACACCATAATGCTTAATTTTACATTTATTTGAAGTATGACCCTTTTTCATACAATAAAAGCATGATACAAAGTTTGTGTTCCTATAAGTTGTTCCTTTTTCTACCCATGTTCTACGGGTTCTATTTTTAATTTTAGGAACATACTTATTTTTAACAATCTTATTTTCGTTATTTTTACTACATTCTCCTAAGGTTGTGTGTTCTAGTAGTTTCTTAAAATTTTCACAAGAAGCACATTCATCACTACTAGTAAATTTACCCTTTTCAAAAAATAAAACTTTATTTTTCAAATCTTTATTTTCTTCAAAAATATTTTCAAAATTTAATTTTAAATTTTTATTTTCTTCAAGAATATTTTCAAAGTCTGATTTCAAATTTTTATTTTCTTCAGAAATATTTTCAAAATTTAATTTTAAATTTTTGAAATCCTTTTTCAATTTCTTATGAGCTTTATCTAATTTTTCAGATTCTACTATTAAAGCAGCATAAGTTTTATGCAATTCATCTTCACTAATTTGACTATAATTATCAGAATCTCTAGATGTACTTACTTGGCTTCCAGCGTCGTCGTTCACCACTAGACAAATGTTTGCTTCTTCATCAGATTCGCTCAAATCGGAAATTGTTTCGTTGTCATCGTCCCATGCGATGTAGGCTTTCTTTTTCTTGAAGTTTTTCTTTTCCTTTATTTCTTCATTCTTTTTTTGATTTGGGCAGTCCGCTTTTAAGTGCCCCATTTCTCCGCAACCATAACATTTATAGTGTGAGGAAGATCCTTGATTTTCTTTCTTTTCGAATTTTAATCTTCCTTTGTCTTTTGATTTCATGAACCTGTTGAGCCTTTTTATCATGAGTCTCAAATTTTCTTCATCTTCTGAATCTTCATCTTCCATTTTGCTCTTGCTCCTTTCTACCTCAGATTTCAAGGCTAGACTCTTTTTCTTGGTTTTTGCTTTTGCTTCTTCTTCATCTAGTCTTCCGAGGTCAAGTTCATGTTCCCTCAACTTTCCAAAAAGTGCCGCCATAGTCATGGTGTTGAGATTTTGTGACTCCGAGATTGCAGTCACCTTAGGTTGCCACGACCTGTCTAAAGACTTCAAGATTTTAATGTTTAATTCATTAGTATCAAATGACTTACCTAGTCCAATGAGATGATTGACAATGTTGGTGAAGCGTTTTTGAACGTCGGAAATTGTTTCTCCTTGCTTCATCCGGAACATTTCATACTCTTGAATTAGGGAGTTCTTTCTTGCCCTCTTTACGTCATCCGTTCCTTCATGTGTCACTCTGAGCACGTCCCACATTTCTTGAGCAGTTTTGCAGACAGAAACCCTGTAGAACTCATCAACAGTCAATGCTGATGCAATAATATTCCGAGCTTTTACATCATTCTGAATTCTTTTCTTTTCTTCAATGGTCCATTGACCACGAGGCTTTGTTTCCTGTATATTGTTAGTAGGAACAAAAGAACCAGATGCAATAACATCCCAAATTTCACAATCAATAGATTCAATAAATATTTGCATTCTTACCTTCCAGAATGCATAGTTCTCACCTGTGAATAGTGGGGGTCTATTGATTGATGCACCCTCTGCAAAGGTTTGATGTGATCCTGCCATTTGAATGACTATCAAAGCAAGCTCTGATGCCAATTGTTAGAATCGCTGCAGTGGAATTGTTAGCGTGGAATAACAAACCAAGAGGGTTTTTAATACGAACGTGTGCCTTTTAATTTCTACTCAATTAAACTTACCAAGCAAATAATAAAGACAAATAAAGAGAGTAAGGTTGAGAGAAATTTGCACAGATGATTTTATCCTGGTTCAGATCACTAGGATCCTACGTCCAGTCGCTTATCTCAAACAAGATAAACCTTTTTCACTAACACAAAACACTTACAAATATTAGTCACAAAGAAAAACAATTTGTAAGAGTTTAGAAATACCACCTCTCTTGAAACCACAAGAGATGAACTTACACTTCCTTTGAATCTTCACAAAGGATGATACCACCTCTCTTGAAACCACAAGAGACGAACTTACACTTCCTTTGAATCTTCACAAAGGATGACCACCTCCTTCGAATGCTTCACGAAGGATGATTCTCTTCCACGCACTTCCTCGGACACACCAAGGATGAACAAGCTATTCCTCTGTCACCGCAATAGCACTTCAGGACTTTGCAGACAAGAGTTTCCTTAGCTTCAACAATCTCACAGAGTTCTCAAAGAGTTCAGAGATCTTTTGCACAAGGGAAGAGTTGTTTTTGAGATAAAGAGTGAGCCATTTTATAGACTCAGCCTAATACCCTTCCATTCTTCGAAAACAGGCCATTAACGCATTTAATCGATTAACATAAATATTAATCGATTAATAATGAGTACAACGGCTAGTTTTTCAAATCTGAAACCCCCAACGGCTAGTTTTTCAAATCTGAAACCCCCAACGGCTAGTGTTAATTGATTATTCTCAGGAATAATCGATTAACTAAATAAATCAAATATAAATTACAAGAATCAACCCTAATACATATTTGAGCACTATTAGATCAACTTTGATTATTATAAAAGCTTTATAAAATTCAGAGATCTTCAATTTGTCTTTATTGATCTTGACTTGTGCAAATCTGTTCATCATCAAAACTTCATCTTTGATTTTTGCTAACATTCCTTCAGCAACAACAACCATCGAGTCCTCAGATGAAGAAACTAATCCACAACAGCCCAGGATGAGAAGTCTACAGGAAATATACGACACTACAAATGAAGTTCATGTTGTATGTCTTTTGGCTGACTCTGATGACTTGAGTTTTGAGAAAACTGTCCAAGATGAGAAGTGGAGAACAACCATGGATGAGGAGATCGAAACAATTGAACGCAACAAAACTTGGGAACTGACTAATCTTCCTAAAGGAGCTCGACCCATTGGAGTAAAATGGGGTACAAAAAGAAGATGAATGTTGAGGGAGAGGTTGAGCGTTATAAGGATCGACTTGTGGTAAAGGGGTATAAACAAAAGGAGGGGATAGACTATGATGAAGTATTTGCTCCTGTCACGAGAATGGAGTCAATCCGACTCTTGATCTCGTTAGTTGCTCATAACCAATGATCAATTCAACAGATGGATGTGAAGTCGACATTTCTAAATGGCGTGCTGAAAGAGGTGTATGTTGAGCAACCACTCGGGTACATAAAGAGAGGGGATGAGAAGAAAGTGTTGAGATTGAGAAAAGCCCTCTATGGACTGAAGCATGCTCCCCATACCTGGAATGAGAGAATTGACGGGTACTTTAAGAAAATCGGGTATGAGTAATGTCCGTACGAACATGCCTTGTACACAAAGAGATCAGAAAAGGATATGATGATAGTTGCTCTCTATGCCGACGACCTCATATTCACCGGAAGCAACACGAAGCTGATTAAGGAGTTTAAGGAGGCAATGGAAAAAGAGTTCCAGATGACAGGCTTAGGCTTGATGAAATATTTTGTTGGCCTCGAAGTGAAGCAATCGGAGGAAGGGATTTTTATATCCCAAGAGAGGTACGCACTTGAAATTTTAAAGAAGTTTAAAATGGAGGACTGCAACCCGGTTTCTACTCCAATGGAACCAGGCACTAAACTATCGAAGTTTGATGGAGGAGAATGAGCTGATTCTGGGAGATATCGAAGTTTAATCGGAAGTCTGAGGTACCTTACAAGCACGAGACTCGACTTAATTTGAGTGTTGGGATAATGAGCAGATTCATGGAGGATCCAAGCTATACACATTGGAAGGCCTTAAAGAGAATTTTGAGATATATTCGAGGAACCCTATCACTTGGTCTTTTTATTCAAAATCAGATGACTATCGACTAGTGGGTTACTCAGATAGCGATTGGTGTGGTGATGTTAATGACCAAAAAAGTACTTCAGGTTACGTATTCCTACTTGGAAATACAGCTTTTACTTGGCTGTCTAAGAAGCAACCCATTGTAACCCTATCTACTTGTGAGACAGAGTATGTGGCGGCCTCTTGGAGCATGTGTCATGCAGTTTGGCTTTTAAATCTATTAAAGCATTTGGGAGTGATCCAAGATGAAGGGACTGTGATTCGTGTTGATAACAAGTTGGCAATCGAATTGGCAAAGAACCCAGTTAATCACGGAAGGAGCAAGCACATCGACGTCCCTTTTCATTTCATCCGAGAACAAGTCAAAGAAGGAAAGGTCAAGCTAGAACATGTTGAAAGCCGAGCTCAAGCCGCAGACATATTCACTAAGCCACTGCCAACCACATTGCTGGAGAATTGCGAAAGGCTTATTGGAATGAGATGATGGGATACAGTGCAAGAAGACCAATTTAAAGTTTACGGGGGAGTTTTGTTGGGTAAACTTTAAAAGGGTCCACACGGTTTTAATAATTTAGAAAGTTGTTTGTTTGTTTGTGATGATTGTGCCAACAACTACCACACTACACCGAAAGTAGCCATTCACTTCACTAACCACTATTTGGACTTTTGTGTGCAACTCACTTATAAAAGTGAATGAAGAAGTGGATGTAAGATACACACCACCGAGAAGAAGAAAGAAAGAAGTGGGCGTCCTTGAGTGTATCGTACGCAAGAGAAGAAAGAGAGGAATATTGTGAGTGTGTGGAAAGAGAGAAAGCTAGAGGAGTGTGGTGTGTGTACCGTGAAGCACCATAGAAGAAAAAGAGTGGGATTGTACTTTGTGTGTTGGGTTATGTTATTATGTGAGTTATGTGTTGTGTGAGTTTGAGAGATTAAAATATTGTGTTTGTATATGTATGTTCTGGATAGTTTGCCAGAAAATTAATAAGAATATATTTCTCATATTTCTATAGAGACATCATTATCAGTGTTCAAAAGCAAAAGGGTGTTTGTGAATGAACACAGAACCTTGCGCACAAGATCTTCAATAAAGGGAATCATTGACCCTTGTACATCTTCATGATGATGTTGATAAGTGTTGGATCTGTGAATACACACTTCAAATAACTGGTTTGCTATGTCACGCCCTTTGACTAGTTCTTCTTCCATTGCCCTTCTTTCTATTGAAGGCTGATTCACCATTGTTAGCTGTTTTGGAAGTGCCAACAGATTATTGAAAGACTTGATGAGAAATTAATAGACAGTGCCTTTTATTCAAATAGATCTGTTCAATAAGCAATTTAAAAATTCCTTGTTCTTCATAGTAAGACAAATCTTAAAAGCTTAGATCAAACACAGCCAGAGAGTTTATTAGTTGAATAGCAATACCAATAAAGAATGTTTTATTTATTTTTGTCCTTTTGACTGGTCCAACAGAGCTGCTAGGGCTTATTTCAAGCTGTAAACTTTCCCATTGCATATTATTAGGACAACCTACTTTAGTCAAACAAAATATGTTTTCCATAACATTTGTTTTTTGGATACATAAGCATCCTTCAAAATTGATAAATGTTTATTAAATTTATAAAATGTCAGACATACTTAATTTAGTTTACCTTTAAATTACTATATATATATCTTTAAGATTGAATATTTGTTATTATCATGCTCATGTTAATTAATCAAATATATTAGGTATTTGAACGTTGATATGATTTAGAAAAATAACATTAAACTTACTCATCTCTCACTCAAGGTTTTTTCCTCCGCTCATCTCTCTTTCTCCGATCTCACTAACCTTAGTTGTTCGCTCTCCGTTAGTGGCCCTTCACTATGTCTAACAACATTTTTCTGTCATTCTTGGTGAAAGGTTAATATATAACATCACTACAAGAAAAATGGCAATTATATACAGATTATTATATACGAATTTTTATCCTTATATAATAGGGATGTTATATACGGATTTTATATACGGATCTGTGGAATAGCCTTACATACGGAAAAATCCGTATATAATGGGGTAAAATGTTATATACGGATTATCCGTATATAATATCGGTGGGTAAAATTTGCGCGTGTAAGCGGGAACTTTCCAGGGATAGATCCGTATGTAAGACCGTATGTAAGTTGACAAAATATTTACCCGCTGATTTTTTATACGGATATGGAGATAATTAATAATTAAAAAATAAAACTAAATAATATATATAGAAGTATCACTTTTCTCCCTCCCTCCCTCGAGCCAAGTTTCTCCCCTTCTCGAGCCCTAGCTATTCGTCCTTCTCCACTCCTACCTATGCCTCGTTCTCGTCATTAATCTTCCTCACTCACTGCAACCTTCTCCCTCGTTGAGGCTTATTCTCCCTCATGGAGCGTTCTTCTCTATGCTACTGCAACCTTCTCCCTCGTTGAACCTCTCTCAAAGGCTAACTTGAAGTCTCCTCTGTCGAACGCAGTGAAAGGCTCTTCTATCGAACACACTAAAGGGCTTGGAAGCGTTTTCCCTAAATGTGGTTGTGCGTCGTTGCCTGCCGAAACAATCTCGTTCAGCAAACACTGTAGGACAACCTCCGTGGTTAGTTGAAACCTTCATCTGGTAAGTAATCCAAATTTGCTTCATTTTCATAGTATCTATAATGTTACATTGACCGATTATTGTTCTTGTTTCTTTGGAGGTTGGAAATCCCGAATTTTGAAACCCTAGGTTGGTTTGTTCCCGTTGGAAGAGATAAGGTGGAGCTCCAATTGCCTTCTGCACCTGCCAGGTATTAATTCATTAGACTTGGGTTTGTGTTTAATTGATATTATTGAAAATGGGTATTGTCTTCTCATGATGACCGTCTATTTTAGTACAATTGTTTGTTGTGTGTCTCGATTGTTAGTGGAAATGATGTGGTTTAGTACATGTTTTATAATCTGTTATATTGTGTTAGTACCACGTCTTGACCCAAGATCTTCCATTGACTTATATTGTGTGCGCTCTGATGAATCAGTCTGACCATTAAGACTTGTTGGCATTATATGAGGGTCTTTAGGCATAGGAAGCAAATCAGATATTGGCATATTGGAAATTATGGTTGATCCTGGCATAAACATTCCTTTAGCAAGACCACCTTCAGGTACCAAGGTTATACAATCATCTCCTAAAGATGTTTGAGGCAAAAAGAAGCAAACATTCATGAATTTGATATAGTAGTAAAAAGAAATATGACATAACCTCCTTTTTAAATCCAACACCCATATAGGAAATATTAGAAGACCGCTCCAACTGCTCCTCTGATATTGTGTAGGAGTCATTTCATTTAAGTATTAAAAGTTCAATTCTCCAATGTCGACCCATAGTGAAGAAATAATTGAGTGTAGAGGTTCAATCCATAAGTGTTGACTGTATTGTCAGAATATTAGGAAAAGATTTTAACATCTTTCACCACTTGACCATATCATACCACACTATCCTTCTATGGTAAAGCCTCCTGTCCCATTAAACTTTAGTCAATATATTTCCCCTAAAATGTAGCATAAGAAGAATATAAGTGTCAATTATAAGAAACTAAAATTTTAGCGCTTTGTTGTTTTGTTAACCATGAAAACTTATAAAAAAATATGACCTAAATAAGTACTTTTAATATGCAATGTAGTTCCAAAAGGTATTGTTAGAGTAGTGTTAAGAAACTACAATGCATGAATAATAAACACTACTAAAATATATAAACTGACTGGTAAAGAAATGCACAACTAGCTAAAACTTGGAGCACTCAACTTTCATATTGAAGAACCACTTTTCACAAGGTAACAACTCTCTAACTTCTGGCTAGTTGACAGTAGAAATCATAACTTTTTATAGAGATTTCACCCAGTTTACTATTTCAACTTCCCTCCTTTCCCATAGTCACATTGAAACCTATTTCTACCAAGAGAAAACCGAGAGAGCACCTCTGTATAAAAACTCATCCCTCTGCATTTTCCTTTTACTTCCTAAAGAAAGTAAACAAATTAAATAAACATATCAATATATATATATATATATATATATATATATATATATATATATATATACATATATAATATGAGAGAGAGTGATGAGTCAATATTTTCTCAATTTCACTTAGCTTATTGTACCGAATTTAATCAGGGAATTGTGCTTAAATGTCCGGTATTTTTCCGTTTTTTCTAATTGTGCTTAATTTGACCAAAAATTCTTATTTTAATTAATTTGAATTATTTGAGCTAATTATTTTCATTATTAAGTGTAGGAAAATTGTTGGATAATATTTGGGACATTTGGAGGGTTGTGACATAATTCAAGCTCTCCACAAAAGAAGTGTGGAGAAGAAAAATGAGAGTGACATCCAGAAAAGCATTTGGCATTCAAAAAGGAGCTTCAAAAAGCAATATGTTACTGCCCAAAGCACACGGCAGTAGCACTTCACATGCACACGGAGCACGCTGATTGTGAAGAAAAACCCGTGGCTTTACTTGAACGCTGGGAAGTTTTTAAATGGGTGAAGAAAAAAAATAAAGGATTCAATTCACTTGAGAAGAGAAAGCATGAGAAAGAAAGTGGTTGGCACACGTGGAGAAGAGAGCGGATGTTGGGCTTTAGGGCAACAGCACACACGAGGAAGCGTGAAGGATATTATTTTCTTTGGTTCAATTGGAAGATCCAAAGCCTGCAGACATTCACGCTCCAGTTGAGAAAAAAAAAAAGAAAAATGAAACAAGCACATCCAGCAAATGGGAAGCACACCCGGCCCACACTTGGCTGCACGCGTCCAGCAAATTGAAGCAAAAGCCTGGTCCAGTATTCAACCTTCACACAGCAAAAGAAGAAGCTGGTCCAGCACACTCCATGCACTACAACAGATGATGATTTTGGGCTTGATAAAGAAGCGGTGCTGTCATGTGAGGGGCTGGAATTGGAGAAGCGTCTTGGTTTTTCTTTGAGCACAAAAAGAGCGTCCAGAGAAGCAATAACAACATGAAGGAGAGTCCAGGAAAGGGTGACATCCAGCAAAGCGGTCCAGAGAACATGGAGGTTATGGGGGATTCACTTCTTGATCTAGAAGGTGCTGCCACGTCTTCTTTGAATGGAAGTGTCACGGCCCACGCTTGTAGAGAAATTGGTGTGCACGTTGAGGGGGGTGCACAAGGAAGGCAGCGGTGCACCCAGCAGCCTTGTGTCCAGCAAAGAGACGCGTCCAGCAGCTTGGAGAAGGGTTTTTTAAAACCCGTGACGCTGGATGAAGGGGAGGGTGCCAGTAGAGTAGTTTTTCCAGTAGTGTAGTGTAGTGTAGTGAGTGTAATGTAGAGTAGAAAGGGTAGCAGCAGGATGTGTCTCGGCTTGGGAGGCATCCAGCCGCCACTTGCCACACATTTTTTTACGCCTTCGGTCTTTGGTTTTCAGGCTTTGGTTTTGAACTTTTCTTTGGTTGGAAGGCTGTTTTGAATGAAGAGAACCAGGAGGCACGTTTGTTTTTTTTTTCTGAAGAATGAAGCTCTGATTCAATCTTATTTTCTTGCTTTGTCTTGTGCATGCTGTTACGTTTTTACTTTGCCATTTAATTTCATTTCGGTTCATGTACTTAGGAGGTGCAGCAAGTGGAATTTCATTTTGGCTTTGGGAAAAATACACGCTGATTTTGTTTTTCATGATTGGATTTACTTTAGTTTAGCATGTGGAATAGGCATTCGGTTATCTTCACGGAGGGAAAGAGGTCTTCTTTTTATATTGTGTTGATGTTTGAACCGGTGGTGATTTTGTTTTACAATTTTCATGCTTTATTCCAATGTGCATTTAATGTGTTAGCTCAATATTTCAATTTAATTTAAGAGCATTGAATGAGTTTTCTTATTTATTTATTGCATTGCACTTACTTCGCGCACTTTCACATTGAATGTTTTATTTTAGTGTTTTCATTTAATTTAGTTGTAATGTGAACTTTAGTGACCAACTGTTTTAATTCTGTATTTACATTTGCATTTATATTCGTGTTTTAATTTAGTTCATTTGCATTCACAAAAATCTTCACAAACCCCCCACTAGATGTTTGACCGGAGACTCGAACCACATTTGGTCCTTGAGAGACGACCTAGGAGTCACTTCCTAGTACTATACTGCATTCTTTTATGCACAACTTTTGTGGGAGGTGCGACCCTCTCAACAAAATGGCGCCGCTGCCGGGGACCAATGGTTCGGTCTTAGGTTTTTGTTGTGTTTGTGTGTGTTGTGTTTTGTCTTGTGTTGTGATGTGATGTGATGTTTTGTTTTGTGTGTGCGTGTTGCATGTATAAATGTGTTGTGTTTTATTTGTTTCGTAATTTGTAGTATTTTTCTTTTTCCATGTCTACCTATTCTGATTTCGTGAATACTGCTTGTTTTGCTAGTGCCTCTGATTATGATTCTCCTTCTGCATGTTACTCTGATTGTAATTCATATTCTGCTGATTTCTATGTTGAGAACAATATGACTCATCCTCTAATTTCTGAGAGTGCTCTTTGTGAGCTGGTTTCACTTAAGGAGGATGATCTTCATTTCGATCTCACCCCTGGACTGATACATTTGCTGCCTAAGTTTCATGGTTTTGCAGGAGAATGCCCACACAGACATTTGGAGGAGCTCCACATCATGTGCTCTTCAATGAAGCCTCCAGATGTCCCTCTTGATTACATTTTCTTGAGCGCATTTCCGCATTCATTACAAGGAGCAGCTAAGGATTGGAAAGACTCTCTTCCTCTGAGATCCGTTACCGATTGGGGATATCTAGAGCATCAGTTTCTGAGCAAATTTTCCCCTGTGCAATATGTTTACAGCAACGGTCTTGGATGGAATGACCCTACCTTGGAATGGTATAATGCTCCACAGCATCATTATCAAGAACCACCATTCCAGAGTACTTGTATGCCTCCACCAGTCCAGCAATACCAAAGTCAGCAATATGATGCTCCTGCCCAAATAGCTCCTCAGCCTTCTACTTCTGAGCCTACATTGCAGGAGTTGTTGGAGCAGATGACCATGCAGAACCTTCAGTTTCAGCAAGAGAACATGCAGTTCCAGCAAGAAATAGGAGCTGCCATTCAGAGTATGACTGATCAGATAGGGCAGATGGCCACTCAACTCACTGAGGAACAGTCTCAAGATTCAGAATTACCATTTCAGACTGTTCAGATTCCAGATGATGATGATAGTGGCATTAACATAGAAGATGGGGAGAAGAGTCATGAGCTTACTACTGTGCCATCTACTTTCACATCATCCTATGTCCCTACTCTTGCACATGAGGAGACTGATGAAGATTTTGAGGACCAGACAGGTATAAGCAGTAATTCTGAACCAGGTAGACCACCTTCATTTTCCCACACTCTACCAATCTTCAAGGAAGTGGAGGTAAACATACCTAATTTTGACTATGCTGTTGATAGGTATGTTACTGATAATCATATTGTTGCTGAGCATGTTTTTAATTCTCCCTCTCTGCATGATGAGAACCAATTTTTGATATCAAATTCATATGTTCATTCTCCATGCACTGAACATGAATCTGAGTCTGTGGTTGATATTGTTTCTGAATTTGAAAGTGATTCATGTTCTGAGAGTATATTTGAGGTTTAGCCTGTTACACTGGGATTGGGTGTCATACCCCTGCATGTAATTTTTGTAGAGCCACATTGCACTATCCATGTTGCAGGAGGTACACATAAATTTGATCAACAAACACCCAGAGTGGAAGACAAAGGTGCTCACATACACAACAGTTTGAAGATCAATAGGCACCGGCTAAACCTGCTCATCAACAATCTTTGCTTCTTAGATCCAGCTGTGGAAGACATTTCCCTACTCGATCAAATATGGAGGATGAAGCAGTTCTTCCTCAAAACTTCCTTGCTGGATCCTGTGGTGGAAGACATCTCCCTAATAGTCCGAAATTGGCAACTACCACCATGACCAGGGAAGTTTTCTTTTTCTCTTCTTCCCCTTTCCGTACTTTTATTGCACTTGTCCATGATTTGTTCACTGTTCTGATTTCTGATCTTATTGTTTGTGACACATTGAGGACACTGTGTAGTTTAAGTGTGGTCTATTGGGGGAGATTTTTATTTTTCTTTGTTAGTTTTTGTTTTCTTGGTTAATTTTTTTTTTCTTTTCTAGGTAGTGTTTGTTTTGTTTTGTGTACAGTTTGCATGTTTCTCTTGATTTCTGGACTTTGTGTAGGTTGTAGATGTGTCCTTCACTTCATTGATACTTGGTTTGAAATCCTTGCTTTTCTTTGCTTGGCAAGATGATTATGATGTTTGAGAGGTTGATTTGATTGTGACATAAATTACCCTGTGTGAGATTTGAGCCACTTGATGTTCTTTCTTGTGTGTGATATGTCTCTTGATTGCTTGCACATATGCCTTGGCTTGACTCTTGTTGATAATTCTTGATTGATATGCATGTTTGGAAGTGATAAAGGCAATTTTGTTTTTGAGCCTCTCTAGCCAAATAAGCTTACCTTGTTCTGATTCTTTGAAAACCCTTGTTGAGCCTATACTTTCCTCATTTCTTTGTTTTGAAGCTCATACACTAGCCCTAAGTGAAAAACCATGATTACCTTAACCTTAGGGAATTTTGGAGCTTTGGAAGTGTTTTGGGAACAAGTGTGGTCTCCCTGGGGTTTCTGATGAATTGGCTGGTTGGTTCCTCTTCTTGTTTTGTGTTCAGAAATATGATTTATATCTTGTCTCTTACAGTTGTGTGCTAAAGAGAGAAAAGAAAAGAGACAGGATGAGAAAAAATATAGAGAAAAATAAAAAAAAAAGTGAAAAATGAAAAAAAATTGTGAATAATGGAGTCAAGAAGAGGATTGAATTAGAGGTTTTGGGTGTATTTGATTGTGTTTTCACTTGTTCCCCATTGCTCCTCTATTCTTTGTGGTTTGTAGCTTCTCATCCATATTTATCCTCCCTTGTCCTTGGCCCCATTTCACCATGAAAAGACCTTTTGATTTGAACATGCGTATGTGCTTGAGTGTTGATATTAGAGGCTTGCCAAGTCTATTTGCGTTTGCTTTCTTGAGTGCATTGAGTTGAAATTGATTTACCTTAAACACTTGAGAGAAACACTGATAGTGCATCTGTGAGGTTTTGTTACTTTTGATTCACCTCTTGAACTGATTAATCATTTTGCCATGTTTTGAATTGCGTGGATGATTTCATGAGTATCTGCTTTCTTTGATTTTGTGTTGGATATTGTCTAATTCCTTTCTTGGTCCAGATTCCTTGAGAACTGTGTAATTCTGTTTCTGTCATTGTTAGTCTTTGTTTTCTGTTTGCTGAGTTGTGCCATTTCCCTGGACGTCCTCTGAACTATTCCTTGATTTGCGTCTTGATTTTGCCCACGAGTGCAAAAGACTAAGTGTGGTCTATTTTGATGAGTCAATATTTTCTCAATTTCACTTAGCTTATTGTACCGAATTTAATCAGGGAATTGTGCTTAAAAGTCCGGTATTTTTCCGTTTTTTCTAATTGTGCTTAATTTGACCAAAAATTCTTATTTTAATTAATTTGAATTATTTGAGCTAATTATTTTCATTATTAAGTGTAGGAAAATTGTTGGATAATATTTGGGACATTTGGAGGGTTGTGACATAATTCAAGCTCTCCACAAAAGAAGTGTGGTGAAGAAAAATGAGAGTGACATCCAGAAAAGCATTTGGCATTCAAAAAGGAGCTTCAAAAAGCAATATGTTACTGCCCAAAGCACACGGCAGTAGCACTTCACATGCACACGGAGCACGCTGATTGTGAAGAAAAACCCGTGGCTTTGCTTGAACGCTGGGAAGTTTTTAAATGGGTGAAGAAAAAAAATAAAGGATTCAATTCACTTGAGAAGAGAAAGCATGAGAAAGAAAGTGGTTGGCACACGTGGAGAAGAGAGCGGATGTTGGGCTTTAGGGCAATAGCACACACGAGGAAGCGTGAAGGATATTATTTTCTTTGGTTCAATTGGAAGATCCAAAGCCTGCAGACATTCACGCTCCAGTTGAGAAAAAAAAAAAGAAAAATGAAACAAGCACATCCAGCAAATGGGAAGCACACCCGGCCCACACTTGGCTGCACGCGTCCAGCAAATTGAAGCAAAAGCCTGGTCCAGTATTCAACCTTCACACAGCAAAAGAAGAAGCTGGTCCAGCACACTCCATGCACTACAACAGATGATGATTTTGGGCTTGATAAAGAAGCGGTGCTGTCATGTGAGGGGCTGGAATTGGAGAAGCGTCTTGGTTTTTCTTTGAGCACAAAAAGAGCGTCCAGAGAAGCAATAACAACATGAAGCAAAAACTTGATGGACAAATTTATGAACACCAAATTATGATGTCACAAACTTGTTTTCAATCGGCAAGTATGACCGAATCGTTCAAGTAATAAAACTTGGTAAGACCAAGTATCGTTCTTCCCAAAGGACTCACGGCCTAGTTTAGTTATGTGGTTTCTTAATTAACTAAGACTTACAAACGGAATATTCGGGGTTTAAAATGCAAGACAGAAAATAAACATGTATGCATGTATTTTGATCAATGGCAAAAAGCACAAGCTAAACACTTTCAATGAAATATAGGTATGAATATGTTGTTTGGGTTCAACTTCATCTTATCCACTCTCATATATTTTTAGGAATTTAACAGTCAAATCATCATTGTTAATGCCACTCTCTAATGTACCTTTCCAGAAGGCTTCTCCCTAATCACGAGTTCATACAATTCCTAGCATTCCTAATGATCAGTTCATAAGTACAGGAGCTTAACGACAACCAATATAAAATTGGGAGAAATTCCTCGGATCTAGACTTCCCCTTACGTGCCCGTATCGATAAAACCAATAATCATGCATCGAATGAGTTAAACAATGCAAGCATTAAGCAAAGAGGAAAAACCCTAACTAATGATGAAAGAAAGCATAAGTCTTAATTAAAAGATGTAAAAACAGATTCCATATATGAGAGTTTCACAAGACTACATTGATTCCCCAACAAACATACAGAGTTTAGTTCACCATATTCATGGTGAACCTAGATGAATTACAATGAAAGAATGAAAGAATAAACCCTAAAAAGGTGAAGAGGAAGCCTCAGCATCCAAGATCCTCCTTCAAAGGGGTGGAAGAGAGAGTGTTTGCTTCGTTCCAGCCAGAAATACCTAACCCTAGGAAACCCTAAAGCTTATATATCATTCGTAAATTACAAAAAGTCAAATCCAAGCCCATTAAAGTGCCGCTCAACGGTAAACTACCGCTCAGCGGTGAGTGCGTGACTTGTTTTCTCCCCTCAGCGGCCATTTTGCCCCTCAGCGGACCTCCCGTGACTTCCAGAGTGCCGCTCAGCGGTAAACTACCGCTCAGCGGTGAGTGCGTGACTTGTTTTCTCCCCTCAGCGGCCATTTTGCCCCTCAGCGGACATCCCACAAGCTCCTGAGTGCCGCTCAGCGGTAAACTGCCGCTGAGCGGTGACTTCGGCTTCTCCTTTTGCACTTTTTATTGTCTTTTCTGATTTCATCTCTCTCTTTCTTCACTTCTTTCACCAAATTCACCTTAAAACCTGCACAAAGACACTGAAATCAAGCATAAACCTGTCCAGCTCTTTTATTTCCAAAAATATAAAGAAAAACATGATTTCAAGCTAGTTCCTAAGTGTGAAGGTTGCTTTTAGTGTCAATTTTAATCATAAAAATAACAGTTTTTCAACTGTTATCACAACCCCAAACTTAAAACTTTGCTTGTCCTCAAGCAAATAAGATGTAACTCTATCTTCAACCAATTCATATGATGGTTCACTCATTCAAAAATCCTCTTTTTCAAGATAAGTAACAACTTCACTCAAACTTATGACCAAGAGTTCAATCAAGATGTGCACATGCTTTAGTGTTCACAAAGTCATTTAAATTCCAACAAATGCTATTTTCATGAATGATCAATCAATTAAGCATGGATGTTCATATGTTCATGTAATATTTCCTCACTAAGTCAAGTGTTTCACTCACACTCAAGTGTATAAGAGATGATCACTCATTCACTCTACTATCACAATGTCACATGAATCAACTTTGCCTTTCATTTTACCACAATCAAAAACATTCACAAGCATGCATCATCACAAGGACTTTTCTATGGCTTATAACGTGGCTGGGCTAACAAGAAAATTGGTTTTTCTAGATCACAAAACCCTTGAGTTAATAGACTCATAACAATACAATCATCTTATTCATACCCAACTCTCTTTTTGCCTTTGCATTGAGCTTTACTTCTTTTTCTTTTCTTTTCTTTTCTTTTTCTTTGCACATTTTTACTTTTTAACTCTTAGCTCAATGCTTTTCATATTTTCCCAACAACCCCAAACTTGAACATTTAACAATACCACACAATATCTTCTACTTAACTCAAGGTAAAGATTTTCAACTAAGGGTTTTCAGTGTATATTCAAGGCTAAGGGTTCAAAGGATAGAACACACAGTGTTCTCTTTTAGTGGGCTAATTTTATGAATTTGGCCAATAAAAAGGTTTTCAACAAATGGCCTTGATCACATGATGCAAAACAAGCAATTGATTCAATCATATAAAACCTGGGCAAAACCATTCATGCTTTCAAAGTAATAGCATTCAACAATAACAATTCTGGAGCTCAAAATCTCACATATAAGCTCATTCACATTTGACATACACATCCTGCTTAATTTCACAATCACAATCATGATATCCTGCATTTGTTCACAAAGCTTGTGAATCACCTGTATAAGCATTTTAATGTGCACATCATCTCAACATCAATCAATCATAAGCATCATTCAAAATTACTTATCACAATCACAGTTAATAGCAAACCATCACAAGAAACCAGGTGTTCAATAAAGTACATCAAAACCTAATCTAAAAACAGAAAATACTTACAAAACACTGGGTTGCCTCCGAGTGAGCGCTTGTTTAACGTCACGAGCCTGACCCAAACTTTCAAGGATCAACCAACAACATCATTGTGGAAAATTGTTGCACCTCTCCCCCTAGATAAGGTTTGAGACGTTGACCATTCACCACCCAACTTCTTTGTGGATCAGCAGCAACTGGATTAAATATTTCAATTGCTCCATGTGGATGCACTTCTTTTATCACATATGGTCCTGACCATTTTGACTTCAGCTTCCCAGGAAATATCTTCAATCTTGAATTGAACAATAATACCTGTTGTCCTGGATTGAAAACTCTATTCACCAACTTTCTGTCATGATAAAATTTAATTTTGTCTTTGTAAGCCTTGGATGAATCATATGCATGTAATCGCATTTCTTCAAGCTCCAAAATCTGTCGTCTGCGTGTACATTTAGTTTCATAAGGATCGAAATTCAAGAATTTCAAAGCCCATAATGCTTTATGCTCCAATTCTACAGGCAAATGGCATGCTTTCCCATAGACTAATTGAAATGGTGATAATCCCATAGACGTCTTCATTGCTGTCCTATAAGCCCAAAGAGCATCATCCAATTTGAGAGACCAATCCTTTCTTGATGAAGTCACTGTTTTTTCCAGGATCCGTTTTATCTCCCTGTTAGATACCTCAGCTTGTCCATTGGTTTGTGGATGATAAGGTGCAGCTACCTTATGTTTTACTCCATAGTGTTTGAGTACTTTCTCTAGCTGATAATTGCAAAAATGAGATCCTCCATCACTGATCAACACTCTTGGAGTGCCAAAACGTGAGAATATCTGCCTCTTCAGGAATTTAATTACCGTGCTAGCATCATTTTTAGGACAAGCTAATGCTTCCACCCATTTACTCACATAATCCACTGCTACCAGAATATATTCATTGTTGAAGGATGGAGGGAAGGGTCCAACAAAGTCAATACCCCAACAATCAAAAACCTCAACCTCTAAAATACCTTGTAAAGGCATCTCATGACGTTTAGTGATTGTCCCTGCTCTTTGACATTTGTCACAATTTTTAGCATGATTATGAGCATCTTTAAACAAAGTTGGACAATAAAATCCTGATTGAAGGACTTTTGCTGCTGTTCTTTCTCCATTAAAATGTCCTCCATAAGGTGAATCATGACAATGCCAGAGAATTCCTTCTGCTTCTTCATTTGTAACACATCTCCTCAGAAGATTATCTGCTCCAATTTTGAACAAATAAGGATCATCCCAAATAAACTGCTTGGCATCATGCAAAAATTTCTTTCTTTGTTGCCAAGTTAAGTCTTCCGGCATGACCCTTGCAGCTTTGAAATTAGCCATATCAGCAAACCAGGGTCTCTGCTGAATATACATGAGTGATTCATCTGAAAAAGATTCCCAGATTTCAGACTCCTTGCTAGTGACTTCATTATTGACTAACCGTGACAAATGATCAGCAATTAAGTTTTCACTTCCTTTCTTATCACGGATGTCTACATCAAATTCTTGCAATAGTAAAACCCATCTAATCAGACGTGGCTTAGAATCTGGTTTTGTCAACAAATATTTGATAGCTGCATGATCTGTATAGACAGTTACCTTGGACCCAATGAGATAAGGTCTAAATTTCTCTAGAGCATACACAATAGCAAGAAATTCTTTCTCGGTTGTAGCATAATTCAATTGAGCATCATTCAGAACCTTGCTAGCATAATAAATTGGATGAAACTTTTGTTCTTTCCGCTGGCCAAGGACAACTCCTATTGCATAATCACTTGCATCACACATTAATTCAAAGTTTTGATTCCAATCTGGTGCTACAATTACTGGAGCTGACACTAACTTCTTCTTCAATGTGTCAAAAGCTTTCAAACAATCTTCATTCATCACAAAAGGTGCATCCTTCATCAAAAGATTACTCAATGGTTTAGCAATTTTTGAGAAATCCTTGATGAATCTTCTATAAAACCCAGCATGACCAAGAAAACTTCTAATCCCCTTTACATTTGTTGGTGGAGGTAGTTTCTCAATGACTTCTACTTTAGCTTTGTCTACCTCAATTCCTTTAGCAGAGATTTTATGCCCCAATACAATTCCTTCAGTTACCATGAAATGACATTTTTCCCAATTCAAAACAAGATTTGTCTGAACACATCTTTTGAGGACAGTGTTCAAATTAGCCAAACATCTTTGGAAAGAATTTCCAAAAACTGAGAAATCATCCATGAATACTTCAATGCATTTTTCTAAAAGATCCGCAAAAATTGCCTGCATACACCTCTGAAACGTAGCTGGAGCATTACATAATCCAAAAGGCATCTTTCTATATGCAAAGATACCAAAAGGACAAGTAAAAGCCGTCTTCTCCTGGTCTTTTGGATCCACCACAATTTGATTATATCCAGAATATCCATCTAGAAAACAATAGAAAGCCTGCCCTGATAACCTTTCTAGCATCTGATCCATGAAAGGAAGAGGAAAATGATCTTTCCTAGTAGCTTTATTCAGCTTCCTGTAATCAATGCACATACGCCAACCAGTAACTATCCTAGTAGGAATAAGTTCATTCTTATCATTATAAATTACTGTCATCCCACCTTTCTTTGGAACCACCTGTACTGGACTCACCCATTCACTGTCAGAGATTGGATAGATGATACCAGCTTCTAACAGTTTCAACACTTCTTTTCTGACAACCTCCTTCATAACAGGATTTAACCTTCTCTGTGGTTGAGCACTTGGTTTATAATCTTCTTCCATAAAAATTTTGTGCATGCAATAAGTTGGGCTAATACCTTTGAGATCTGATATTGACCACCCAATTGCTTCTTTGTTGGCTTTCAGAATTTCTATCAATTGCTCTTCTTCTTGTAGAGATAAAGAGTTATTGATGATGACTGGCTTTGTTCCATCTTCTTCTAGAAACACATATTTCAGATGTGATGGCAATCTTTTTAATTCTGGTGTCTGTGTTTTGATTGTTTCTTCCTTATCAATTATTTCAAATATTGGATCTTCCTCTGGACTCTTTTTCAATGTTTCCAAGTCCATCAGACATTCATCAATCAATTTCTCTTCTTCTTCATCTAAATCTTCACATGCATCAATGAGAGTTTTTTCCAATGGAGAAATATTTCGCACCATACAAACTTCGTCAAGTTCATCAAATTGAAAACATGCTTTGTCATCATTTGGATATGTCATGGCCTTGGATACGTCAAAAGTGACTTCTTCATCGTCAACTCTCAATTTAAGCTTACCATTCTCTACATCAATCAAAACTCTAGCAGTCTTCATAAAAGGTCTCCCAAGAATAAGAGGAACATCACTAGTTCCTTCCATCTCCATCACAATAAAATCCACTGGGAATACAAATTTGTCAACCTTCACTAGAACATCTTCAACCACTCCATATGGATATTTAAGAGATCTGTCCGCCAATTGAAGAGCCATTCTGGTTGGTTTAATTTCCAGCCCCTGAATTATTCTGCACATGGATAGCGGCATTAGATTAATGCTAGCTCCCAAATCAATCAATGCTCTTCCAACTTTCACATCCCCTATGGTGCATGGAATAGTGAAGCTTCCTGGATCTTTAAGTTTAGGAGGTAGTTTCTGTATGATTGCACTGTAGTTGCCCTGTATATTGATAGTTTCCTTCTCAATATACTTGTGTTTCTTTGTGAGGAGTTCCTTTAAAAATTTCGCATATGCTGGCATCTGTTGCAATGCTTCAGAGAATGGTATAGTGATCTCCAACTTCTTAAACAATTCCATGAATCTTTCCAACTGCTTTTCTTTCTCCTTCCTTGAATAACTCTTTGGATAAGGAAGTGGGTTTTCATACTCTTTTTCTTTCTGTCTCTCCTCTCTCTCTTCTCTCTCTTTTTTTTCTCTCCTCTCCTCTTCTTCTTTTTCCTTTTTCTCTCTCTCAACTCTTTCTTTCTCTTCTCTTTCTTTTTGTCTCTCCTCTAACACTCTACCACTTCTAGTCACAACAGTTTTACACTCCTTTCCAAGATTATCATGTTTCATCTCGTCAACTATTCTCTCAACATAAACCTCCATTTTTTTAAATGCAACATCCACATTATGACAATAAGACGCATTCGTCTTCAAGAATCTTTGGAAAGTCTCTTCAAGCTTTGTTGTTTTCTCAACTGGAGTAAATTGCATCTGCCATTTTGGTTGTTGCACTTGAACCATTGAGACCTGTTGTATTTCCTGTGGTATTTGAGAAAGTTTCATAGTTACTTCTTCAAGCTGTTGAGAGATAATTCTATTTTGAATAAGCAAAGCCTCATTTAATTGTAACAACTCCTTCTGACTAAAATCTCCTTTTTCAATGTTGAGTTCATTGTCATTAGTAGCCATATTTTCAATAATTTCAGTTGCTTCCTCTGGAGTTTTCCATTTAATGTTTCCTCCTGCTGAGGCATGAAGCATCATCTTAGCTTGTGAACCAAGACCTCCAAGGAAATTTAGGACTACTTCTTCTTCTTTGAAGCCATGTGTGGGTGTTTTTCTTAGCAGACTTTTGTATCTATCCCATGCATGCCCCAGTGATTCTTCCATGCCCTGCTTAAATGAAGATATCTCTTGCTTGCCTTTTGTCACCTTTGATTGTGGAAAGTACTTGTTCAAAAACTTTGTCACCACTGCTTCCCACTCTGTGAAACTTCCTTCTGGAAAAGAGTTCAACCAAAGGTTAGCATTGCCTCCCAATGAGAAAGGAAACAAACTAAGTTTGATTGCTTCGTCTGGCACCCCATTGATTTTCACTGTGTTGCAAATTTCATTAAATGTAGTAAGGTGCTCATATGGGCTTTCATGAGATAACCCATTAAATTGATTACTCTTCACCAGTTGGATCAGTGCTGGTTTGACCTCCATATTGGCTGCATTGACTCTAGGTCTAGCTATGCTGTTAAAATGTTGAGGTCCAGCTACATTGGTGTAATCAGCAAGAGTTCTTCTGACATTATTATTCTCCATATTTTCTGTGCTATTGTCAGAACCTTGTGGTGATGGTTGCAACAGAGTTTCCGGAGGAGGGAAAAGTTCTCTAGATGTTCTGATTCTTCTCCTCCGTCTACTGTCTTCTAATCCTTCAAGCAGAGGTTCTGTTGTTTTCTTGCTCCTAGTTCGAATTGCCTCCTGCATACACAAGAACACAAAACCCTAGAAAAGATTTGGTTAGCACAAAAAGATATAAAAGAAAATATAATATTCAGAAAATAAAGACAGAAAACAAAAATAAAATAAAATAAATTCGAAATTTAAATAAAATAAAAAAAATAAGTCAAAGATAATCAATAATCACACAAATTAACCACTTAAACCACGAGTCCCCGGCAGCGGCGCCAAAAACTTGATGGACAAATTTATGAACACCAAATTATGATGTCACAAACTTGTTTTCAATCGGCAAGTATGACCGAATCGTTCAAGTAATAAAACTTGGTAAGACCAAGTATCGTTCTTCCCAAAGGACTCACGGCCTAGTTTAGTTATGTGGTTTCTTAATTAACTAAGACTTACAAACGGAATATTCGGGGTTTAAAATGCAAGACAGAAAATAAACATGTATGCATGTATTTTGATCAATGGCAAAAAGCAAAAGCTAAACACTTTCAATGAAATATAGGTATGAATATGTTGTTGGGGTTCAATTTCATCTTATCCACTCTCATATATTTTTAGGAATTTAACAGTCAAATCATCATTGTTAATGCCACTCTCTAATGTACCTTTCCAGAAGGCTTCTCCCTAATCACGAGTTCATACAATTCCTAGCATTCCTAATGATCAGTTCATAAGTACAGGAGCTTAACGACAACCAATATAAAATTGGGAGAAATTCCCCGGATCTAGACTTCCCCGTACGTGCCCGTATCGACAAAACCAATAATCATGCATCGAATGAGTTAAACAATGCAAGCATTAAGCAAAGAGGAAAAACCCTAACTAATGATGAAAGAAAGCATAAGTCTTAATTAAAAGATGTAAAAACAGATTCCATATATGAGAGTTTCACAAGACTACATTGATTCCCCAACAAACATACAGAGTTTAGTTCACCATATTCATGGTGAACCTAGATGAATTACAATGAAAGAATGAAAGAATAAACCCTAAAAAGGTGAAGAGGAAGCCTCAGCATCCAAGATCCTCCTTCAAAGGGGTGGAAGAGAGAGTGTTTGCTTCGTTCCAGCCAGAGATACCTAACCCTAGGAAACCCTAAAGCTTAAATACCATTCGTAAATTACAAAAAATTAGGTCCAAGCCCATTAAAGTGCCGCTCAGCGGTAAAATACCGCTCAGCGGTAAGTGCGTGTCTTGTTTTCTCCCCTCAGCGGCCATTTTGCCCCTCAGCGGACCTCACGTGACTTCCAGAGTGCCGCTCAGCGGTAAACTGCCGCTGAGCGGTGACTTCGGCTTCTCCTTTTGCACTTTTTATTGTCTTTTCTGATTTCATCTCTCTCCTTCTTCACTTCTTTCACCAAATTCACCTTAAAACCTGCACAAAAACACTGAAATCAAGCATAAACCTGTCCAGCTCTCTTATTTCCAAAAATATAAAGAAAAACATGATTTCAAGCTAGTTTCTAATTGTGAAGGTTGCTTTTAGTGTCAATTTTAATCATAAAAATAACAGTTTTTCAACTGTTATCAGGTGACATCCAGCAAAGCGGTCCAGAGAACATGGAGGTTATGGGGGATTCACTTCTTGATCTAGAAGGTGCTGCCACGTCTTCTTTGAATGGAAGTGTCACGGCCCACGCTTGCAGAGAAATTGGTGTGCACGTTGAGGGGGGTGCACAAGGAAGGCAGCGGTGCACCCAGCAGCCATGTGTCCAGCAAAGAGACGCGTCCAGCAGCTTGGAGAAGGGTTTTTTAAAACCCGTGACGCTGGATGAAGGGGAGGGTGCCAGTAGAGTAGTTTTTCCAGTAGTGTAGTGTAGTGTAGTGAGTGTAATGTAGAGTAGAAAGGGTAGCAGCAGGATGTGTCTCGGCTTGGGAGGCATCCAGCCGCCACTTGCCACACATTTTTTTACGCCTTCGGTCTTTGGTTTTCAGGCTTTGGTTTTGAACTTTTCTTTGGTTGGAAGGCTGTTTTGAATGAAGAGAACCAGGAGGCACGTTTGTTTTTTTTTTCTGAAGAATGAAGCTCTGATTCAATCTTATTTTCTTGCTTTGTCTTGTGCATGCTGTTACGTTTTTACTTTGCCATTTAATTTCATTTCGGTTCATGTACTTAGGAGGTGCAGCAAGTGGAATTTCATTTTGGCTTTGGGAAAAATACACGCTGATTTTGTTTTTCATGATTGGATTTACTTTAGTTTAGCATGTGGAATAGGCATTCGGTTATCTTCACGGAGGGAAAGAGGTCTTCTTTTTATATTGTGTTGATGTTTGAACCGGTGGTGATTTTGTTTTACAATTTTCATGCTTTATTCCAATGTGCATTTAATGTGTTAGCTCAATATTTCAATTTAATTTAAGAGCATTGAATGAGTTTTCTTATTTATTTATTGCATTGCACTTACTTCACGCACTTTCACATTGAATGTTTTATTTTAGTGTTTTCATTTAATTTAGTTGTAATGTGAACTTTAGTGACCAACTGTTTTAATTCTGTATTTACATTTGCATTTATATTCGTGTTTTAATTTAGTTCATTTGCATTCACAAAAATCTTCACAAACCCCCCCACTAGGTGTTTGATTGGAGACTCGAACCACATTTGGTCCTTGAGAGACGACCTAGGAGTCACTTCCTAGTACTATACTGCATTCTTTTATGCACAACTTTTGTGGGAGGTGCGACCCTCTCAACAGAGAGATATATAGAGTGAGAGTAAAGATGTTACAGAAGAGGAGTTGAATTGATTTATTGGTTAGGTTTAGAATGAGAAGTAGTGGGAAGGAAAATATTGGTAGAAAAGAGGTAAACAGGAAGTGATATGGATTTGGATTGAAAATGATGAGTTAGGTATAATGGAGATAGTTATTACGGTTAGAGTAGTGTTAAGATAAAGATACGTTGGTGTGTTTAGTTCCCATCTTTATCTTCTTTTTCTCTCATCCCATCAAACTATAAAAAATAAATAAATAAAAATTAATACAATGTATTATATGATATCTGAAAGCAAAGAAAAGAGCCTGAGTAATGATTCCTCAAGATAATGCATCCATCTTAAAGTCAAAGAAGTCCTCTGGTTCAGAAGACTCTTGCTTGCTTCCTTCAGATCTTCCTTCCTTTGTTCATTCATTATAAGGAACTTTTTCTTGTAGAGTAGTGCTAACAAATTAAGTATGCTCTCAAGAGGTGTCCTGTTATGGCTATTGTTGTTGTTGATGAGGTACTGGTGTTGGATTTTACTAATTTTTTTGTGGTGGTGTTAGTTGTTATGGTTGTGGTTGCTCTTCTACCACTATAACTACACTAGATTCCCCCATTTGAAAGGGTGTGTCTCCAAGCCAAGCCATTAGGTTCAGAACATGAAACTTTGAAATCTCCTCAGTTATGACATCTGCTATGTCCAACAAGTATCCTCTTTTGATGTAGTATATGAATTGGGCTTAAGCAATGGTGAAGCTAGGTACATGAGAGCTAGGGGTCACATTAGAAATGAGAAAGGTGACCCATATTTGATAGTTTTCATGTTTTCCCTTTGGAAGTCTTTGAGGTTGTCCAGACCTCCATATCATAAGGAACTGATATTATGCTGTCAAGGTTCCTTTTCTTACTAAGATTAAGTGAAAGTGTTTCATTTACTCTCGGAAACTGTTGCCAAAACTTCCTTTTACTTCATACGCAATAGACATGTGTGTGTGTGTATATACATATTTATAAATGTATTATTTAATAAAAAAATTAAAACACTTTTAAATATTATATTAAGTAATGTGACTATTTTCAAAATATTGAAATTATAATTTTATAAAGTTATATATATACATACGAGTGAGATAGAATAGAGCATGAAGAGTGTTTACTAACCAACAGTGAAAGAAAAAATATGTCTAATTGTAGAGATTAATTATGAAAGTAAGACAAATGTTGAAATTTAGTATGTTTTGTGGTGAAGGAGGTTAACAATGTGAACTAAGAATGATTTGTCGGATAATACATGAAGATAAAAGTCTTGTAATGTTTGCATGTTAATGTCAAATATACTGAAATGCATGTTATGATTAGCAAAAGATGAGTGTGGAGGTGTGTAGTGGAGGGTTTGTCTTGAATCTATTGATAATGGAGACAACTTTAAATTTGTTTGAAGCTAAGTTATTGGCTTTAGTCTTGTCAAATCCAAAAACTTATGAGGTTGTCCTTTGGAACCCAGGTCTAGTGGTTGTGTTTTGACTCATTAAGCACATTTTAGGCTACCTACACTAGCTAGAATTAGGAATTTTATTCAGCTTTAGTTTTTTGATATATTCTTTATTTGAGACTTTGATTAGGATCATACTAAACATGTTAGCTATTAAGATCATGCATTTAGGCTAGATCTTCGGCAATCTTAAGGCAGGATGTCCAGTGAAGAGGTTTTCCCCCGCCGGATGTTTTTGATCCTGCATTATAGTCATCGCAACAGCTCTTCTGTCAATCATTGGTTTGATAGTGATGTTAATATGCAGAAAGTTTCAGTTTAGTTCTTAGCATTTGGAAATTGTATAAGTGGTGTTCTTTAATTCCATGCACAATGAAATGTGATGCCACTAGAATATTACTGGTTTAAAATTCTGACAACTCTAAAAGGCTCAATTAACAAATACAATCAACTTCAATCATGTCTAGGAAAGATCACTTAAACAAAATGACGATGGTGATAAAGTATAGCTAAATCCAACATATATGGCAGTCTTACTAGCATAATTTCAATAACTAGAGGCTAGCTCAAAGATAACATAACTTTATTGGTATTATCACTTGGATTCTCCATTTGTGCCATTTACTTTACTTTACATTCATGCAAGTATTATCACCATATAAATTTTGTATTACCAAGACACAAGTCAGTGATGGAACACTGTAATTGCTTGAAGACTAAGGTTCACAACGATTTGCTTAGAAAATAAAGCAGCACAATGCATGTGATGACAAAAACAATAGTTTAAGAATAGGGGAAATAGACGTCAGGATCCAGGAAAAATGACAACTTGGAATGATTGACTACTTTCTACCCTTGGATACTATGGTTCCACAATAAAGAAAGGCTGACTTCTTGATTAGTTAAATGCTCTGCAAGAAAGCATATTATCTTATTCTTATATAATTGAAGTTGGGGTTATTCTTATATACTAGGAATAACAAAGTTTAAAACAAAGAATATATAAATTTGGTATTACCACTGATTTTCCTGCTTTCTCTTATTCCAGTAGTGTTTTGAGAAATTTATTATCTTTCTTTAATGATGTCTGAACCCCCAATTACCCCATTCCATGCATTTTACATGTTTTGAATCATTAAGCACATTTTAGCCTACCTAGACTCAAGAATTTTATTCTGTATTAATTTTTTTTATATATTGTTTGTTTTAAACTTTGATTAGTCTCGTGTATTTAGGCATTACTAAACTTTTAGACCCAAATTTGCAAACATATACATTACTACCTTGGTGTTCTTAATTTAAAATTCTAATATGCACATTGAAATTTTGAATTGGTGTTTACTATACTGTTCTGAGCTTTCATTTTTCATATTTTAGTGTATTAAAACTTCTTCACAACATTCACAGTTCAAGAAATCTAGTTCTCAAGTTCATTGCTAGTGGTAAGTATATGTGAATAATTAGTTTTTATATGATATTTTATTATTTATGAATGATATTATATCAAGTGCGTTATATTAGGTAGGTTTATTACTTTATTATAAATTGACATGTGATGTTGTTTCTTTTGTAGTTGCACTCGGTACCTGCAATCCACTATAGAACAAGCTTATTTTGACAATCAACCAAAGCTCGTAGTAAGACCTAAACCTTCAAATAGTCGTCCAATTGCAAATGTATGCTTATGCAACTGTATGTAACATATTAGGAGGGTTATTTAGTTCTTTAAATGTTGATTTTTTAATTAAAATTATTTAGCTAAACAATTAAACACATCAACCATTATCTACCCTAATTTGATATTTCTTTAACTAAGCTTGGTTGTAGTGAAAGTTTTAGCTCAACGTAATGTAGGTTGGCCAATATCCTTCTATATCGAAACCTTAAAACAATATTGTACATAGTGATTAATATAAAACAATAATATTGTACATAGTGATTTACATGTACAAAACAAGTATTAAGATAGAGACATGTTGAAAAACATTCTAAGATAGAGAGAAGAGGACCTAAATTAATTTAGGTTATTCTTTAGGAAGCCATTTGATAGGGTACGTGTCATAATATAGAGACGTATATTAAGCATTGGCTAATTGTTTTGTAATCGATTTATGTACAGAACATGGATCGTTCTCCACCAAATCGTGCATGGATGTACGATAGGTGTCATAGAGGAAGAGGTGCTTTGAAAGAGTCTTTTGTATTAGGTGTTGAAGAGTTTATAACTAAAGCTTGTGAACAAGAACGTTATTGTAGAGATGGGGGTCTTCGATGTCCATGTTTGAAGTGCGATTGTACAAAGATTCTGCACGAAAGAGTTGTGAAGGTTCACCTTTACAAGAACGGTTTCAAGCCTAATTATTTCATTTGGGAGGATCATGGGGAAAGATTGGCAGAAGATGATGTACAAAATCATCAAAGTTGGATGGCTGTAGAGACGGAATGTGGTCAAATTAATCAATTTCAAACAATGGAAGACATGGTGCATGATGCTCTTAGGCAAAATGAGTCGTGCCAAGCATCTACTTCTAATAACATTGAAGAGGCTCCGAATGAAGAAACACAAGGGTTTTTTAATCTTTTGTTGGATGCAAACCAGCCGTTGTATGGAGGAGCATCAGACTCAAAATTATCAATGTGTGTCAGACTATTAGCTTGCAAGTCAAATTGGAATATTCCTAACCAATGCATAGATTTTATTGCAAAAATAGTTATGGATGCAACACCCATCAAATCAGGTTTGCCTAAAACATACTACGATGCAAAAAAGTGTGTATCAAAGTTGGGATTACAATCGCAGAGGATTGATTGTTGCGTGGATGGTTGCATGCTCTTCTATGATAATGAATATGGTAAGAATGATGGCGCGTTGCTTGAATGCAAATTTTGTGGAAAGCCAAGATATCAACCACGTACCACGGGAGAAACTACTACAAAACAAGTTCCTATGAAATCAATGTTCTATTTGCCATTAATTCCCAGACTACAAAGAATGTATGCCTCAACACAAACTGCAGGACAAATGACATGGCACTATCAGAACATGTCGACCAATGGTGTTTTGCGTCATCCATGCGATGGAGAGGCTTGGAAGCACTTTGATAGAGTATATCCTAACTTTGGTATCGAGCCACGCAATGTACGACTCGGTTTATGCTCTGACGGTTTTAACCCATATGTACAGGCATCAAATATACCATATTCATGTTGGCCAGTTATTGTCACTCCTTATAATCTTCCTCCAGAAATGTGCATGTTTAAACCTTACATGTTCTTGACATGTCTCATTCCCGGGCCATACAATCCAAAGGTTGGCATAGATGTGTACTTAGAGCCCTTGATAGACGAATTGAAGAAGCTGTGGACGGGTGTGATAACATATGATATTTCAAGGAAACAAAACTTTATTTTGAGAGCCATGCTAATGTGGACAATTAATGATTTTCCTGCTTATGGAATGTTGTCCGGCTGGAGCACTCATGGTAAACTGGCATGCCCACATTGCATGGAGCATACAAAGGCTTTTAGATTATATCATGGGGCAAAAAATTCATGGTTTGACTCCCATCGGAGGTTTTTACCGAATGACCATGCTTTTAGGAGGAATAGGAATGCTTTCAAGAAGGGAGAAGTGGAGATGGATGACGCACCACCATATCTTACGGGACCAGAAGTTTGGAATAGAATCAATGGTTATCCTAAAATAACTGAAAATGGTGCACCAAGAATTGATGGATACGGTGAGTGGCATAATTGGACGAAAAAAAGCATCTTTTGGGATCTACCCTATTGGAAGGATAATTTGTTAAGGCATAATCTTGACTTCATGCACATTGAAAAAAATTTCTTTGACAACATCTTTAATACTGTGATGAATGTTGCGGGGAAGACAAAAGACAATGACAAGGCCCGAATGGATATAGCTTTGTACTGTAGACGAAAAGATTTGGAGCTAAAAAGTCATACCAATGGAAACATGTATAAGCCAAAAGCAAATTATACACTTTCAGCAGATCAAACAAAAGAAGTTTGTCATTGGGTAAAAGCTCTTAGGATGCCTGATGGATATTCTTCTAACTTGTCAAGGTGTGTTGATGTCAATAGGGGAAAGCTCATTGGGATGAAAAGCCATGACTGCCATGTGTTTATGGAATGCTTACTTCCTATAGCATTTAGTTCTTTACCATCTCATCTTCTCAATCCCATTACAGAGATAAGTCATTTCTTTAGAGATTTGTGTTCTACTACATTGAACAAGGATGACCTAGCGAAGATGGAAGAAAACATTCCTCTCATTCTGTGCAAGATGGAGAGAATATTTCCTCCCTTATTCTTTGATTCTATGGAACATCTCCCTATCCATCTTCCATATGAGGCACGACTTGGTGGACCAGTCTACTATAGGTGGATGTACCCATTTGAAAGGTGACAATATGACATCTTATCGTTCAATTTACTACGCATATAATTCAAAAATCCTAACATATCAGTTTCAAATTTGTAGGTTCATGGGATATGCTAAACGTTCAATAAAGAATAAAGCTAGGGTTGAAGGATCTATTTGCGCATCATACTTGCATAGAGAAACAACTCATTTTTGTTCCCACTATTTCAAAAACTTCATGTTAACACCACAAAGCAGTAGAAATGAAGTAGACATTTAAATAGAAAGCCTAACGACAACATTATCAGTGTTTGACCAACCTAGCCTTCATTCTGGGAGGGAATCAACACATTGGTTAAGTGATGAAGAATTGAGATCAGCTCATGTTCATGTATTGATCAATTGCAATGAAGTTGAACCTTACCTTGAGTAAGCCTCCAAAATCAATTATATTTCCCAATTTTTTCATTTGATATAATTCATTGTCTTTGATCTAATCTCGTCATACATGTCAACAGCTCATTCTTACATACCTATCAACTATCTGAGTCAAACAGTTCCACATACATACATGCTAATTTCCCATTGTGGTTCAGGCAAAAAGTACAACTTCCTATCATTCTAACACATTCATTTCTTACTTAATTCTTTAATCATTACATTGTTGAATAGGTTCATATCCTGAATGGTTGTAGGTTCATAACGATCCTTTAAGTGTGAGGAACCAACATCTTAGAGATTTATCACTTGGTCCTTTAAGGTGTGTAAAGGAATGGCACACATTCTTTGCTAATGGATACAAATTTCATACCCATGCATGGAGTCAGGGCAAGAAGACAATAAATAGTGGGGTTCATGTTAAAGGGCTAACAGAAGGAGGTCAAGATGATTTCTATGGTGTCATTAAACACATTTATGAGTTGGAATACAATTCAACAACCACAGAAAAGGAAATTGTATTATTTTATTGTGATTGGTTTGATCCATCGAGAGTAGGTACAAGGGTGGATTCAAAGTATGACATTGTGGATATTCGAATGGATAAAAGATATGTGTTGTTTGATCCTTTTATAATTGCACATAATGTACAACAAGTGTATTATGTACCATATCCCACATCACGCACGGACAAACGAGGTTGGTGTGTTGCGATAAAAACGAAGCCTAGAGGTCGCATTGATTCGAATGATGTAGAAGCCGATGTGCCATACCAAGTGGAGGAAATGTCACATGTTAATGACGTCATTGAAGTTGAAGAAGTAGTCCGATTACAAGATGTACAAGCTGGTCTTGAAGAAGTGAACCCTAACAATATTTCATCATTTCAAGGGCAGATAGATGAAGATACAACGGAATCAGAAGAATCCAATGCAGAGGGACAGGGTGAAGATGACAATGAAGATGAATTTCATAGTTCTAGCACTGAATAGAGTTAGGGTGTGTTCCTCCTTATTTTTGTTGCATTTATAATGTTGTCCACAATCTTAAGTTCTTATCAATGTAAGTCTTAAGATTAAACATTTACTAATAGAGTTTTATTGCAAAGCCAGAATGACGAGAGGGTATACATATGCAGAAACGGTAAAATTTAAGACTTAAGTAAATATGCAGAAACGGTAAAATTTAACGATGCATAAAACAATAACGGGTAAAATAAAAGAGAAAGTAAAAATAAAAGCACTTAACTGAAATTGAAATTCAATAAAATAAAATGACTCAGCAGTATACATAAAATGAAATAAAACAACTCCTCTTTGACACACTACAAGCTTCATAAATAAAATTCTACATTTGTGCACTGTTTGGGAAAATGGAAAATCTGAGAAAGAGAGAGCTCTGGAAGAGAATCGTGACCCCTTCCAGGTCTCAAGGCCGTGCTTTTTTTCTTCTGCTGCAACTGGCTTATATCCTTCTATGGAGGGACAGCCCTCCCCCTTTCTCGGTGTGCCTTCCTAATTTTCTTCCATACTTCGCATTTTTTTGTCCCCGTAGCATCTTTGACTTTCTTGTACTAAATTACTCCTAGCCATGACAAAAGAGGCCCTCTATGTGGTGTCCGTTTGCTTAGGCTTCCCCATTCACGGAAAATCCTTTCAACCGTGTGCCCCACTCCAAACTGCTGTAGCTTCCTCTGCTATGCATGCTGGATAGTGATGCTTCTCCGTGTGTGTTTCTCACAACTGGACCTTGAAACTTCTCCCTCCGTTTTCATCTTCTTTCAACTTCCAAAATTAAATCAGCAGCCGTGACCTTCTCCTCTTCTTTGGTGGCTTCAAGCTGGACGTTTATGTGAAGCTTCCTCTTCAACGTGCTGCTGCTGGTGTGTGCGTGTGCAGCTTCCTTGGTTGAAGTGTTCCAGCACTTCCAGCAGGCCGTGACACCACTCCAGCTCCTTGGATATTAGCTGCTGCCATAGTGTGCTGAACCAGGCCGTGGAGTGCTTCCTCTGTTGCTGCATCGTGTACTCTTCAAGGGCTGTGAGCTCTCAACGTGGTGGAGCTGCTGGGATGTTGCTTCATGTGGCAACCGCTGGATGCTCTTTGCTTGGAAGCTGCTTCACGTGTGCTGGAATGAACAGCCGAGACAGTGCATCTACTTTCTTCCAATATTCCAAAGTTAATCTCCTAGGTGGCGGCTTCCACTTTTGTTCATGTGTTATATGCTTGCTAAAATGAATTGTCATGCAGTGATTGGATGTGTGTGACCTTTAACCAAATGTTGGACCTCACTTCAATTCAATTGTGCCGGGAGTGCTTCATTCTTTTAAGAAATCAAATTCCATTTTTTTGTGGCTGGTTGCCATGGCCGTGTGATGTGTATGAGTTCCAAATCAAATTTTGCTTCTATAATTTCAAGAAAATATTCCATCATTCACACGGATCAACACACAGAATAAATCAATGTAGTACAACTTCTTTCAAATATAGTGTGTGAATGTTTTTCCAAATATCACAGAAACAATGTGATTTCATCTGTTGCTGATGTGTTTGTTTGTACTCGTGTTTTTTGTTTGTTTTTGGAGTATAATATTATTTTTGGTTTACTTGTTCCACATTTGTATCTCTGATTGTACTATTTCTAAATTTTCTTTTCTTCTATTGTATAAAAATATATATTATGTTCAAGAATGTGGCATCAGGTCCTTCTGGCCCTCATATTCCACCTTCAGGAAATTCTGATAAGGGGAAGGAGAAGAAATCTTATGTAGTGAAGTTGATGACACGTTTCAATAATGAAATTGGTTCAACCAGTCAACCAACTACACCTACCTCTACCTCCACTGGTAGATCTGTTCCACCTCCATTAGTTGTTCCTGCCTTCACTCCCACTCCACATCAAGTTCCTACATCTACATCTACCTCTATTGGTACATCTCTTCCACCTCCGATACAAGTGCCTGGCTTGACTCCCACTCCATACCAAGTGCCTCCTCATCGAATGGCTTCACTCTCTCCCAATATTGGTTCTAACCCATCAACTCCCAGAAATATTGCACCATCACCTGGTATAGAGGATGGAGATCCACATTCTAGTTCAGCCGCCAATTACATGGAAGAATGTTCCAATAGTCGTCCAATGATTACACCCATTGGAGGAGGATAAGAAAAAAATTAACTCAATTAATATATTGACAATTCATCGTTGTATTATTGTAATGTTTGAGTTTAATTTTGTTTTAGGTTTTATCCTACAAAAACTGCATCGAAGGCAATCATAGCCACAATCAAGGAACAGTTTGATGAGCCATGGCTAACATGGGGCTCAATCCCTAAGTCAACCAGAGATGTCTTCTTCGAACGTTTTAAGGTAAACACTTTTCATTCCCAATCCTATTACAAAGTCAATAGTTGGTGTCCTGCATTAAATTTATACTTTGAACTTGTTTACTTATTCAAACCTATTATTTCTAATATAACAGAGAAGGGTTTCATGGAAGCCTGAAGATGAGGAAAAGGTCAAAAAAAATTATCACACCAAGGCATCTCATAGACTCTCAAAGATGTATAAAAAAGCTAGAACTCTAGGAAAAAGACCTCATTGGCTGGGGGAGGATACTTGGAATGCTCTTTTGGAAAAGTGGAACATGCCACTTTATAGACAAAAGTGTGAAACGACAAAGAAAAATCGGACATCTGAAAAGGGTGGTTGTTTGCACACTGGAGGATCTATAAGCGTGCATGAGCATGCTATTCGTTTGGTATATAACTTGTACATTTTTTTTCTTATATTTGTAATCATAAACTTTACAAATATTTATTAACAACTCCTTTTGTTTGCAGTCACAAGAGCTTGGTCGGTCTGTGCATGTTGATGAAATATTTCAGCAGACACATATTCGTTAATCAATAGGGGAATTTGTGGACAAAAGGTCCAAGCGGACCCATGTAAGTTTGTACTAACTCTATCACATTATAAATTTTCGGTTTTTAAACCTCATGTGTAATGATAATATTTATTCATTTAACAGGAACAATTTGTTGCAAAATTTTCTCAAATAAGATCTGAGACTGCATCTGTTGGTTTCTCAACATCTTCTCCTCTAGACCCTGCGGAGGAGGAAAGATTGAGAAACCGATGTTGGTTAGAGGCTGCTGGTGGAAAATACAAGGGACGTGTATACGGCATTGGAAATGTCACTTCCCAAGATGACTGTGTTGATAGTTACATCCAACAGACACAGGCATCTTCTACTGCTCAACCACAAAATTCAGAAGAAATTGTTAACCTCAAATCGCAGTTACAACAATATGGTCAGCAGCTTCAAAAGTTTGAAAGCTTTATTGGCGTCCTCCTGCCATTCCTTCCGCCTTCAGCAGCCGCAGCTGCACAAGACTTTTTAAACGTTCAAAATCCTCAAGTTCAAAATGAAGTACCCAATAATGTCCAACCAGAACAGCAACCTCCAGAACAGCAACCACCACACCAGCAACCACCAGATGAACAACCACAAGATGGAAATGATTACATGCATTATTAGACATTTTATAGAACTTATTTCCATTACTGTTGAACTTATTTACAACAACAACTACAATCTGTTTATGAACTACTTAATGTTTATTCTAGCAGTTATATTGATGTAAACAATATTTATGTATTCATATACAATGTTTCCTTTGTGGATTAAGTGTATCTGAAAACCTTATTGAATTTATATGTCAATGTGCAATGTATAATGTCCAGGTTTGCTTATAACAATGGTGAATGTTCACTATAATGTCCAGGTCTGCTTGTATATTGTGCATGGGGAACTGCTATATACAGGGAATTTATTTAGCTCTTGTTAAACCATTATATACGGATATATCCGTATATAATTTCCGTATATAAGTTATATACGGATTTATCCGTATATAAGTTATATACGGATTTATCCGTATATAATTTTCGTATATAAGTTATATACGGATATTTCCGTATATAACTTATATACGGATAAATCCATATATAATTTTCGTATATAAGTTATATACGGATAAATCCGTATGTAAACTTAGCTACGATGGTATTATATACGGATTTTTGTCCGTATGTAATCCGTATATAAACACAGAATATATACGGATTTTGGGTCTTATATACGGATTTTTGCTGTATGTAATATACTTTTTTCTTGTAGTGCATTATAATGGAACTTAGGTTTTATTCGTGTATGGAGTTGTTAGACTAGGTCCTTTTCTAGGTACTTCATTGATGTTGCATTTGATCATCTCAACTAGTGGATGCCTCCAAACTAACATGAGTGTATTGAGTCATTATATCTATCACTGTGTCTCATTTTACAAATCATTCACAATATATTTACACAAATTTAGGTCTTTCAATTGTGGGTGCATTGTACTTCGATAAAGTTGGGAACATTCTCTGTACAAGTTCACACCACGTTAGAATCAAATGTAATTTACTATAAAAAAGATCCTTAAATAATGACCAATTTAGAGATCAATTCCTTTTCTAGTCAAAACCTTGATAGCTAATGTTAATGATTGATTTGGAGACTAATTCATAAATAAATTACAAATTTTTATTCATAATAGAAATTATTGTAGTTATTATAATAATTTTTAGTTTATATATTGGTATCTAAATTAGTTATTATAGTGATTAATTATTTTTTGTCATTAAAATTGGTCATTATTAAGGGACTTGTTGTGATTTTCAATCAAGACCAAAATTTTTTGATCATCACAAAGCTAAGAAGTTGTTCCATAGTTTCACGGGTGTAGTTGCATAGTTTGCATTTATAACATTGGTATTGCAACCTATAATCAAAAGACAATGTATATATAGAGAATATTTTCAAGTAGTAGGATGTTGTTGGTCCAAATAAGATTAGAACAAAGAGCCTTGAGTATGTTGATTAAGAAACTTAACAATAAGAATATCATCCTCTTCCTTGGTTTAGATAGGATTCACAATATGCAAATTCTTGAGCCACTTCTTGGATCAAGTGCTTACAACCAGGTCAAAAACTATAGTTGATAATCAAGGCAAAACTCCTTTTACTTAAGATAATAGCAACACAAACTTTATGACTTGGGACTCTACCTACTTAGCCTCCACTATAGGATATAAATTGATGTTAATTGCAACAATCTCTCCTTAATATTATCCCACTAGGAGATTGTGACCTTGCCCATATAGTCTATGTCACGTAATAGTTGTGTAACCCACATAATAGTTGTGCTATCCATGACAATTTCCTCCTAAACAATATTGTCCCACTAGAAATTGAACTCATGACTAGGTCTTGACTACCAATTATTGTATGGAACACTTACCACTAGGTCAAAAGTTATAGTTGATAGTTAGTGCACAATTCTTTTTACTCAAGAGCATAACTAAATATGTTTTAGCCCTCTTGGATTCCGTCACAGAATAATTAATGTCACCTCCAACACCACTATTGTAATTGTGGAAAAATAAGGGTTATTTGTTAGAGGAGACTCTAACCTTGAGTCGATGAATTGTACTTTTACTTTCAACTAGAATGGGTGGCACTTAAAGTGACTTCATCAAAGAATAGAACATCACATATCTTTCCAAATGTAAGTAGTTTTTCCATTACCCTAGCCTTGCTATATTTGAAATTTTAGTTCAGTTTCATGAGTGCCACTTGATTATAAATTTCCATGTTCATGACTCCAACCCTTTTGCTCGTATACAAGGCATGAACAAACAATTTTTTTTATGTCAAGATGTAAGCTAAGCTAGAAAAATGCAACTATAATTGGTGTGTGACAATGGTTTTGATAACATAATGTTTGGTCAGGGTGGAAAGAAGCTCAAACAAGAGAATGAAGTATAGATGTTAAGATATTCCATATGTCATCTTTATTAATTTATTTATTATTGTTGATAAAAAGATAGAATGGCATGTGTTACCAAACCTATATGAAAATACACCTTTGTAAAGTAGGAGTCTAACGTTGTAATAAAATATTTTATGTTGTTTTTGTCTTCTGAGGTGTTAGTGAAAAGTTAGAAAGCATGCTAAACAATTGTGAAATTGACAAGGAGGATGATTACCTTAATGAATTGTTAGGATAATTCATCTACCTTGATATTACTCTTACCAGGTTAAAAAAATATGAAACTGAAAATCATGAGAAGCGTATTTCTATTGTTATGGGGTTTGAAAATTTTGAGTGATAAGAGAGTTGATTTTTGTTTTATTGAAAATGTGGAAAGGGATGTCCTAACAAATATTGTCATTAGCTTTTGATAGATTTGGTGATGACATACATTTCTCTTAAACTCAGACAACTTAAGAGGAAGAAAGTTAGGGAATACACTCTTAATTGAGAACAACACCAAAGACATTAATATTTTGCATGACTAACTAAAAAAGAAGCCAAAATAAAAAGGAGTCAAATTCTTCATTCATTGTCTTCCAAAAGCAATAGTTGATGCTAATAAGTTAAAGCCAATCTTAACTAGCTAGCAAAATTTGACTTTCTTCATCACACATGCATGCGAGTCTAAAACCATGGCTACTCAGTCGTTAGCATCGATTTTTAATGATCAATTTTACTTAACATAGGTTAAATTATCGCAAATTTATAACTAAATTTTAAATTAAAACAACTTAGCATTGCTCAAGTCATGTTAATGTATTTTTATTTTCAAAAATCGTCGCTAAATAAATATGTTTTTAGTATTAATTTAATTTTTACGGTTTGGCTGAAGCTAATGACGGTAGTTTAAAACAAAAGTTTCTGGTACAACGCTTCTATATTTAACAAAATAAAATATAAACAAAAAATGGGAAAAAATTATATTAGATATAAAATATGAGTTTCATTAAAAGAGATGCAAAAATAAAGAGAAACATTTAATTTTTTTTTAAAACTTAATCTTTAAACTATTGAGATGTTTGAAAAGGGGACAATGATAAATTTCAAATAATTTATTTTGATCATTGAGAACTCCTTAGTAGTTAACTCTTTTGGGTAATTTTAGATTTAAAATGCAGCCCATATACAAACCTAAACACAAGACAAATCATATAGTATATAACAAAAACCTACTAGCATCTATGATGATGTAAGATAAGGCTTACTGGCTATCATAAATGATTTAAAATAAAAACGATGTGCGGTTAAATAAAAATATAACGAACTATTCTATGATATAATTAAGTTTGAATTAATATATAGGATATTGAGCATTATATATTGATTTTGACCTCTAATTTGATCTTATTAGGTCGTCTTATTACATTATTATTTACAATATAAGATAAGATAAAACAAACATGACATCTTAACTTTACTTTTACTTTTTGAAACCATATACATGCAGACGATTTTGCATGAATAAAACAAAAATCATTATCTATAAAAAAAACTTTTATGTTAATATTTAAAGTTATTGCATAATTTAAACTTAAATTATTGATAAACATTTTCTTTATATTTATTGACTCATGTACTCGATTATAAATAATAGGTTAATATAAAATATAACCATGTTTAGACTATTTAATTTAATTCGTCTCACCTCTTCTTACAATAATATCATAATAGATACTTAGAAAATATCATAACAAAAGATGAAATATATACTCCATTGTAAAAGTGTTATTTTCTTTTATATTGCTAGAAACTATGAAAAATCATCTTTGGATATCTCTTAGGTGGTTACATAATAAAAAAAAAAATTATGATAAAATAATTACAAAATTTTATGATTTTTCGATAAATTCCAAATAATAAAAGGTATATTTAAAAGAATGTGTTATTAACATTAAAAATAATCCAAAGACAGAAATTGGTTCAAAGAATGGACACTATATAACAACTTTAATATTTGAAATATTTTACAGAATCATTGGATTTTCATTGTTCAAACATATAAATAAGAGAATCAGACCATAAAAACGAGTTAGGTCAACTTAATCCTTTCAGAAAGTGTAAAATGTTTCGTCTTTGGATGGGTAGACGGACTGATAGGCCAATCCATCATTTTTTTTCTTGGTTAAAAGGGTTTGAAAAACATTTTTAAGATTTATTTTGCTACGTTGCTTTATCTGCTTTCAATTTTCGACTAGAAACCGGTGACCCATTTTTATTCGTTTGGTATTTAAAATTATTTTGATGATATAGATAAGGTTGGTTGAAAAAACAATGAATTTCATATATGGGTCACGGGTTAACCAGTTTTACATGATTTTATTACTATTATTTTAGGTGGTCAAATGAAGAAAAAAAAAAGGTGGGCATGAAAATAATGGAAAATGATACTTGAACAACCTCTTTTGACAACATTTAGACACGGGACAGGTGTCTAAATGGGAGTGGTCCACGTGGAAAATTAAAAACGAAATGAAATCTGACGTGGAAAGGGGGCGGGCAGGGTTTTCAAGTTGGCGTTTCAAATTTCAAATTCATTTGGAAGATTGTAGAGAGAGAAGCGCGAACGTTGAAAGGGAGACTGTGACCTAGAGAGAGAGGCCGAGAGAGTTGGAGAAAGGGAGTTCGAGAGAGAGAGAGGTCCGACGGAGTGCTTGCCGGAGTGCCGCCGGACAACGTTGAAGGCCGTGTCGGAGCTATTCAAGCCCTACAGCCGGTACCGATTCACGGCCGCCGCAGCTCCGACGTTGGCCAACGAAGCGAAGACGGGATCGTGTTCCGTCCGGCCCTGCGAAGTAGGGGCGCGTTCAAGGTCTCGCTTCGTCCCACCTGCTTCCGTCCCTGTGCCGGAGTGCCGTCGGAGCATCGCCGGAGTGTGGACTGTTCGGTGGACGAAAAAGAGGGGTTTTCCGGGTTGTTAGTCTCACCCACACATTTTTCTTCGTCTTTGTTCCAACCGGCACACCTTGTGTTCACTCAAGGTTCGTTTTTTTTATTCGAGTGGATTGAAGCTTTAAAATAATATATGCATGATGTTGTTTGTGGATGATTTTGGTTATGTATGATCCGTTGTCTGTAAGCTGTAATAATATGACTTGTTGGATAAATTAAATGTGTGGTGATTGATACTATGGACACGAGAACATAAACATTATTCCTTTGACGATACTGAAAATGTTTACGGAAAAAGTGGGAAAATTTATGGAATAAATTTCACTTTTTGTGCTTTACCCGTAGTCTAGATATTTGATAAGTTATTAGATGAAATAAATGTGGTGGGATGACTTGGGATTTTAGAAGGTCCTTTGATATAATTAATGATACTTTGTGTGTGGTTGTCCATTTCATGTTTATCCTTTACAATTTGACATATAATTGAATTCTATTGCATTTTGTTGTGTTCATGATTTTTATAGATGTTGTTGGTTAATCTTACATTGTTGTTGTAATTTTGTTGGATTGGTAGTATGTTGCATTTGAACGACTACTGTAACTACTTCCAGTCTAATATCATCGGATTTCATGACATTGTTAATGTCGAATTTGTTAGTGCAATTACATTTCATTTAATTAATTTGGACAATATGTTTATGGTTATTCGTACTTTATGGTGTGATATTTTATTTGTTGTAGTTGTTTATCCCAATTATCCATGACGGGCATTGGTGGTGCTACGCTGTGAAGATTCCATCACTGCAAATGTTTGCACTGGACTCTTTTGGGCACAAAAGAAAAGAACGACAAAAGATTGACAATGTCATTGTATGTGTAGTAATTGATGTTTACTTTATAATTACAAATTTATAATGGGAGAAGACATTGTGTTTTCTGTGCCACGAATTTGTTAATAAATTCCTAAATAAGTGTTTCCAAATTACTCAGAAATTGAAGAAATGAGGGAGAAGACATTAGACACCCCAAAATGAGTGTGGTGTACCAAGTTGGCCTTTATGTGCAAAAAGTTATATCCAAGTGCCCACTTAATTAGCCTTTGGTACCAGTTCTGGTCCTGCACCTGAAGCGTTACCCACTGTGCTTTTTGTGCCAGGAATTTGTTAATAAATTCCAAATAAGTGTTTCCAAATGACTTCTCACCAAATACTTATACACACCTTTAACCCATGCACTGTGGGAATAAACTTCTTTTTTGGGGTATGTATGTTGTTCAATATTATGTGTGTCCTTTCGTTCAAATAAATAACATTAATTTATAACTTGGTTCCATTTTTTTTTTCATGAATATGGTACAATTAAATATAGTTTACATATAGTTTATTATTATAATATAATAATTTTAATATTTACCAATTACTGCTTATGGTAATAATTACTATCCACGTAATGTTATTGACAAATGTGGCCATTTAATTTCTCATTGTTATTTCATTCAAAGCACCGTTTCACAATTTATTCAAACGTTACATTATAAATTATTTTTATTAGTGATCAATGCTAATTAGTTTCGCCATCAATCGTTACATCCAATAATGTGAATGATATAAATTACTAGATTACTATTAATTTTTTGTTCTCTTTTGCTTGTGTATTAATAAATGTTGACAATGTATGTTATCATTTCCACCAAGAGAGTAGGGAATCTTTCATTTATGATTCTACCAATTATCCTGATACCTCATTGTTTGCGGTGAAGTTGACAAAATCACAATCACAGAGAAGTCATTTGGTACGTGGTAAATACAATTTTTTTTCGAAAGCACTGACCGAACGGTGCACAAGTGAAAACCTAACATTGAGACCGAACGGTCTCCAAAAAACAGGAAATGAACGAACGGTCGCTAAAGACCGAGCGTCCAAAGTAAGAACAAGACGAGTCGAACGTCACAGAGCAACGATAATAAAAAACAAAACAGAGAAATGGCCGAACGATCTCTACCAGTGAAGTTAGAGACCGAACGGTTGTTCACCTAGGCCGAACGGTTGTTCACCTAGGCCGAACGTCCTGACATGCGACGAACGATCGTTTACAACAACAAACAGACCGAACGGTCATACACAGAAGTATGTCCGAACGGTATTAAGTGTAAACAACTGAAGGCAGAAAAAGCCGAACGGTAATAACAGTGAGACCAAACGGTCTCTGAAAAAGGGCAACAGCGGAAAAGCATAGGAAAATTGTAAACCGAACGTTCTTGACCGAGCGGTAATAAGAATACAGTGTAAGCACCGAACGGTATGAACATTAGCATGAAGGAAGGAGCCGTTCGGTCTCTAACAGACCGAACGATATGAACATTAAGAACGAGCGGTCTCAAAACAACAAGCACGAACAGAGAAGCCGAACGGTTCTAAAGAGTGACCGAACGGTATGACAGGCAGGAACAGTAAACGCGCACAGAAACGTAGTTGCAGTGAATTAGAATGCACAAATTAAACTTAAGCATAAAACGCAAACCCAGAAACACAAACTTGAATGGAACCAGCGACTGAAAGAAAGCATGAACAATAAAATCCTACCATGGCAGCGTGAAAGAGATGATGAACAGTAAAACTTGCACAAACAGAGAATCCAAATTACAGTTTATGGAAGAGGTATATAAATGCAAAAGTAAATGAGCACAAGCTTAAATGAAAGATTTGCAAAACCAGATGATGAGACATCACGAAGTCAAGCAACATCATCCTCTCATCCAGCAGTGATTGGTTTCCTTCATCCTCCAACCTCTCATTCCAAGCTCTCCAAAGACGTTCCAAACGAAACCATTTGCAGCTGGATGTGTACGTACGCGGTGGCTAGTGAACGTGCGCCTCCAAGTTGGCAGCTGGATGCAGTCCTCCTATCTCCAAAAGCAACGTTCCAAAGACCAAGAGCCAAAGGTGAGAGAGTCCGTCTGAGAAGTATATGGCAGCTGGATGTGTACTGAGGTGTGGGCTGGGTGCAGTTCTCCTCTCTCAAGGCAACGTTCTCCAAGAAACAAAAACAATATGAGAGAGTTCTCCCATCCCTATCTGCATGCTAAATGTCGTCCCCCTTTCTTCCAGAGCCCCTGGAAAAAAGATGAGAACCTAGAGTTGTTGTTGGAGAATCTCCCTGCTCCTGGCCGTCCACCTTCTCTTGTTCTCCACCTCTCTTACAAAAATAATTTCTCCACTCCTCTTTTCAGAGAATTCCTGAACCAGCAAGCGTGCAACTATTCTTTCTGCATTTCTGGAGGTGGCAGTTATCAGTCCCCGAGCGTGAATGAGTGCAGCCTCTTTCTTTTGTATTTTCTTCCTCCGGACCATGCTGGATGTGTTTGTTATTCTCTTGGGGCGTCAGTGTGCAGGCCATGCGTCTTCCAGTTGAACCAAAGAAAATAATATCTACCACGCTTCTTGTATGCTCTGCTGCCTCCAACGTGTAGTGTGCTTCTTGTTCCAAAATGGAATGCACCGTGTCCAGCTCTACATCACGTGTACACCACTTCTTGCTTTCTTCTGTTTTCTCTTCGACTGGAGTGCTACATTCCCTTCTTCCGTGGGCCTCATTGCCTTGGTGCGGGATGTGTGATCTTGTGTTGGACTGTGGCTTCACTAAGCTGGACAAGCATCAGCTGTTTGGACTGAGTGCACCCTCCCAGCTCAAGTGAATTAGTAGCTGCTTCCTTAAATTGCCAAAGCCCAATTGTCCAATGTGAACCGTGGCAGCTGCTTGTGTTTCTTTCCAGTCAGTCTGCTACAGTTTGAATGTAATAATGCACTTTTGTTTCTCCAACAATTGGAATAAAATGTGAATCAGTGTGCTACAGTTCTACACTTTTAATGATTCCATGTGATAACCCATGTGTCATGTCCATAGTATCAATCACCACACATTTAATTCATCCAACAAATACTATTAACAAACCACCTCCATCATACATAAATAACATTCCACCGTCATCGAACAAGTCATATTTTTACAGCTTACAAACAACATATCATACATAACCAAAATCATCCACAAACAACATATCATACATAACCAAAATCATCCACAAACAACATCATACATAGATTAAAGCTTCATTCCACTGAAATAAAACAAACGAACCTTCAGTGAACACAACGTGTGCCGGTTGGAACACACAGGAAGAAAAATGTGTGGGTGGGACTAACAACCCGGAAAACCCCTCTTTTTCGTCCACCGTACAGTTGCCACTCCGGCGATGCTCCGGCGGCACTCCGACACAGGGAGGGAAGCAGGTGGGACGAAGCGAGACTCAGAACGCGCACCTAGTTCGCTGGGCCAGAGGGAAGACGACGTCGTCTTCGGTTCGTTCGCCAACGTCGGAGCTGCGGTGACCGTGAATCGGAACCGGCTGGAGGGGTTGAGGCACTCCGACGGCCTTCAACGTTGTCCGGCGGCACTCCGGCAAGCAATCTGTCGGACCTCTCTCTCTCGAACTCCCTTTCTCCAACTCTCTCGGGCTCTCTCTAGGTTAGACTCTCTCTCTCAACCTTCGCTTCTCTCTCTACAATTGTTCAAAAATGAAATTCAAATTTCAAACGCCAAACAAAAACCCCTTACCACTCCCTTTCCACGTCATATTTCATTTTCATTTTAATTTTTCACGTGGATCACTCCCATTTAGACACCTGTCCCGTGTCTAAATGTTGTCAAAAGAGGTTGTTCAAGTATCATTTTCCGAAAATAATATTTCTCTGAAATGAAAGATATATTAACAAAAGTAATAAAATGAATTACCTCCACATCTTGAATCTTGAAGCACTTGCAGCATTAAAATTTTCGTATTTTGTCGTAACCTTTGTCCAGATTCATGTCAGAAACCAGAGGCGTTAGAAGGAGAAAAAGGTGGTAGAAAGCAACATGGTGGTATTTTTGAAAGATATTAGGGTTAGGTTAAGGGAAGATCTGCAGCAAAGTGTGATGTTCGTGGCAGTACTCTTCTTCATCTGCACTCGCTTTACCAATAAGTTGGTTTGGAAAAAATCGCGTTTGGAGATAAATGCTTCTGCGGCCATTCTGTGATGGAAAGGTCTTTTGATCTCCATGGCAAACCTGACCAGTTCCGAGGTTAGGTATTTTTGGTCATGGTTTTTCTTAACCTAGGTGAAATCTATTATTAGTATAATTAATAAAGAATTAGGAGTGTCGAGGAGACAACTGCAAGTGCTAAGGCCAACTTTTGCACTATCCAACGCCACGTGCGAGACAACCAATGGAGGTTGACAACGAGAGTGCATAGTGACGTCACCACATGACGTAAAGGGGTTGCACTCTGACGTCAGCTACCTACACCATGAATTAATTTTACAATTAAATATTTAAGTATAGAGTATTAGGAATAATTGCACTCATCCAACTTCCCCACTTATTGATTAACAGTAACAATCGCTCACATAATAATTACTGTCTCATGTAAGAAGAAAAGATAAATTTTATAATTGTACTACTATAAGTAACGAGGTTCTTGCGTTGGTTAATTTGTTACCAAAATTATTAGAATAAATAGATTTTTTCTTAAAAAAAATTGAGTTATGGATAAGTTGTATTTACCAACGATTTTATATTATAAAATATTCATAAAATGACAATTTTAATTTTAACGTAAGAAGAACCAAGAAATCGTTGAGGAATAATATGACTTTGATTTTGTTAATAATGTGCTAATAAGATGAAGTCGTGAAGGGAGGATATAATTTTTCTTTTAAAAAGAAGTTGTATATTGAATGCATAAATTTCGTGGAAATATATTACACTCAATGGTTATAACGACTTTTGTATATTACAGATGGATTGAAGTTGCACCCATTGCACCATTTAATATTTTAGTTATCTAAAATAAAAATGTGAAATGAAATTTGAATAAAAAGATTTACATCAATTTTTAATAGGTATGGAATAATTTTTCTATCTTATTGAATTTATAATAGACAAACTTAAACATATATTACTCTCAAGAGTTGGATTTCAAGAAGGTGATAAAAGTATATACTCTTATCAAATCCTCGAAGATTTTTTGATAGTTACATAACAAAATTAAGATTTTTGTGTAATTGATTATAATTTTCAAATAATTAATTACTGAAGACAATTAAAAGTGAATTATTCTTTGATTATATGACTTAGAGAAAAATTCAAGAGAATTGAAAGTTGTTTAATTCTAACAACATTCCTAATTGAAATCGTGCATCTCTCTATGATTTTTAATTTAAATTAGACATTGTGTGATTCACCTACAACTTACTATCAAAACTCTTTTCCTCACACGATTTCTAATAGGTCAATTCTTGACCAATATTTAAATTATTGACTTAGCAAATTTGTTACGAGGGTACATGATTTCTTCATATTAAATCGTGACTCTACACGATTTGCCTATGACTTGTAATACTTTTTTATCTTTTTAGTTTTTATAGGTTTAGAAAATATGATTATATTTATTGTTGTTAAAGAAACACTTAATCAATTATTAATCATATTTTTTTAGATTACATATTCTATAAGAATGCAAATAATTATGTTCTTACAATATGTGTAAAGATATCTTTTCTTTAAGAATCTTCCACACTATCTCGTATTCATCCTCCTAACCTCATGCTATCGAGAGGGAGATGCTTGTAGAAGATTCTCCAACAATCAAGTTAGCACTTGGTCATATAGAGTTTAGATCAAATTTGGATTAAATGCACAAATTAAATTTAAATTATCATTAATGCAGTATTTATAGGCTTACTTCATTGACTATGGGCCTCACGGAAGCTACTTGTGTAAATGCTAAAAGATGGAACAAAAAAGTAAAGTGAATTAAGTAATTTTAAATTAAAACCAATATTAACATTTCATAAATTTTAACATAAAAAAAGTGAATTAAAGTGAGCTAGATCGATGTTAAAAAGTTATTCTTTTAATTAAAAATAAGAAATAACTTGAGTTAGCCTAATGCTACTATTTAATAAATTTTAAAAAATAAATTTTTTTTATTAGAGTGGGCTAAAACAACACTAAGAAGTTAAATCTTTAAATTAAAAGTAATAAAAATACCGTTGCTCAGACCGACATTAGCATTTAGTAAATTTTTAAAAATAAAATATTCAATTATAGCAGTTTAGATAGACAATAAAATATTAAATTTTAGATCAAAAATTAAAAAAGTAGCGTCAACTAGGCTAAGGCTGTGTTGAAAAACTAAATAAAAATAAAATGTTAATTAAAGAGTAGGTGAAGCCCACTCTAAATGGACATAAGCTAAAATTCATGTGTAATGTAATTAGTTTTATCTAATAATTTATATAGAGAGGGGAGAAATTAAAGAGTCGGCATTGAAGCCTAATATATAAGGCGTTTAACTTCATGTACATTGTTCAATGAACCTCCTTCTCCAACTCTCCATTTAGAATTTCCATCTTCATGGGAGAAGCATTCCCAACTCCATATATGTACATCCTCACTCAACCACAAATATACACCATTCTTCTTATTCTGGTTCTTGTCCCTCTTGTATTACATAATCATTATTTATCTCTACTATTAATACCTTTCTCTTCATCTTCAATATTTTATTTTTCTTCATCTTCAATATTTTATTTTTCTTCGTCTTCTTCATAAGCTATTTTGAATAATCCAAATTACTATTGATTTTTTTTTCCAAAAAACTAAACAAAAGTGTCGACTAAGCCAATCATATCATTGATATATTTTTTAATAAATATAAAGTTAGCGTAAACTATACCAACATTATCTCTAATATAAATTAAAATCATAGGAAAACAAAAAAGAGATGAATAGTATTTTAAATAATTTTTTTCGCAAAGCATCACCTAATGTATTTTTAAAAACAAATTATTTAAATAGGATGTTTAAAACATTGGTTTTTTTAAAGAGTGTAGAAAGGAAAACGTTTTAAGAAGCAAAGTAATAAAACACAAATTTTATATTAGTTTTTTTAATCTGAGATTCGTCTATTTCTCTCTTAAGAAATCTTAAGAGATTCTACAAACTTTCAAAAAGATTACACTAGTTTGATCTCTTCAGGTTTACAACGAGTATTAACATCACTCTTGGTTCACCTAGTCAATTACAACTAGTCCTAGTTTAACCACTACTGGTATATAAGTATTCTAACCACTTCTGGTATACAAACATTTTAACCGGTTTTGGTCTCAACCCGAGACAATTGTCTAGATTGTTTACTGATATGATCATAGATGAGATAAGAATGAAGAGTTTTAAGTGTGATAAAGAGCATAAAAAGAAATAGCATAGGTTTTCTTAGGCTTGTATTTTGCCTATTCTAGTTTCTAGTTTCTTTCTCTTAGTTTGGTTGTAAAGAAACTTACACTACAGGAAAATCAATTAATACCGACGGTTAATTACCGAAGGCCTTTTGGCCTTCGGTAAATGTAATTTACCGAAGGCTTTTCCGAGGGCTTGTGTTACATCACTTTACCGAGGGCTTTTGGCCGTCTGTAATGGGCCTGAGTGATTATCGAAGGCAAACGACCGTCGGTAAGTGGGTAACGTTCATCAAATTAGAAAGTCAGATATTTGGGAAGCATTTCGCGAAAACTCCGTTTTCCCTCCAATCTTCACATTCTCTGCCCTAACTTCATCGACGAACTCAGTGGGTGGCTTGTGCAGACTGCTTCCCACCCTAAGCACAATCTTGGTACGGTTCTTCTCCACTCCGAACTTATAGGTGAAGTGTCCCATTCTCCCATCTCATTTTGTGTTCCTGTTACTGTTTTGGATTACGCGTCAATGGTGTAACCTTTTTCCTTGTAGCGTTTTGCAGTGTTCTGAGCTGAGGAAGGTGGTGGGTGGCTGAGTTGAAGGCTACCATTGTCGACGGAGGATATCGGACGACGTGGCATGGACGAGGCGGCGTAACCAGGGCAGTGTCGCTGGGTGACAAGGTCTTCCATTACTGCTTCAGAGGCTATCGAAGGGGCTACCGTCGAGGTAAGTTGTTATTTGCATTGATGAACTATGAAAGCTAAGAAGCATTTCTTCTGACTTTGTTAAATGTATGGTCTGAATTATTTTGTGCAATATGATTTGGTATAGAAAAATTGTTCATAGTTGGCATTTTGATTGGTAATGCATTTTTTAGAATTAGGCATTTTAAAACTAAAGCAAGCTAATATGAGTAGATTATGAAAACTGAAAAGAGTTACTCACTGAGAGTAAAAAGGTACTGGTACACCTAAAAAGCCAATTTGATATAGCATAAGTACCGAAATACTCAAGATATCTCTGTCCCATAACTATAGAAGGTGTTATATTCCTGTCAAGGTTAATGTATAGACCTAAGGAAGGTAAGCATGTCCTACATGGACACTGATATCTCTGTCCTGTAGCTAATACCTATAACCTTATAAGTAAGTTGCACTGCATATAGTGCATTAAAACTTGATTTCAGTGACAACCTTTTTTTAGTGTCAGTTAATTAAAATGTAGATCAATCAAAACAAGGATTGATGGTAGACATATTCTCCATCCTTGATGGAGGACTTATTCTCTCTTAAAAATAGTATATTCAGGATATCCTCCATTGAGCAAAGATGGATAATTCTAAGCCTGAACCCAGTCGTATGATTTGAGGTTTAAAGCTCACTACCAAAGGTTTTTAAATCTGTTTTTCAATCTTCTTTATCTAAATCTAATATTGGATCTTTACAATATATTATTACCAAACAAATATTATCCTTTTCAATTAACAATACAGAACAAAATCAAACACTGAGTTCTACTTTCTTTATACCCAAAGACATTAGCTTTAATCACTGCTGGGTATAAAAATAAGATATTTTTCTGAAAGTTGACATTTTCTTTACGTTTAAAACAACCTTTCCTAGGAAAAAGACATAACAACAGCAGAAGCATCTTCTCCACTGGAAGATGTGTAGGCTAAGTTTTCCATCCCAAGGGTGTTTTGGGATGCATGCTAGTCAGAGACATAACTGCCTCTGATTTTGAAACCATCTAGGAAAAACAGTCTTCTGCCACCATCCCATTCAGATCAAACCAACAACTTTCTTCGTACATGTTTGGACCCCCACTGATTTTGATGTTTGCCTCTACAAAGAAAAGGTCTAATTAATATAACATAGGAACTAATGCAGCTTATAGAAAACAAAAGGGTCAATAAATTACTGATTTGTAATCTTCCAAATGTTTCACAAAATTACATACAATTGATAGAAGTTTTTCTATAAGAGTGGCTGTGTGGGAGAGGTGTAATTCTCTTGGTGGTTTTGAGGTTACACAGACTGTGAAGGCTTTTTCAAGTGTACTGAGCAGATACCATACATGGAATGGTGTGAGTGAGCCAAATGACCATAAGGGGTGTCATTCTGTTACTTGTTCTGCAGATTCCCGTGATGTGGACCCCACCAAGTTATCTCCTCGTTATTGTTTCAGATGGAGACAGCACCAGCGTGCATATGTACTCCTAATGGGAAAGATGCTTCAGCCTTTGTATTATTCTAATATGAAATCAATGTTTACATGGAATGTATGATATTAATATTGCAATATTAAAAAGAACAATCCCTTTCCTAGGCAATGCCTTATGCATGAGGTACCTACAACAAAGCAAGAATGTGACACTGTTTTGCCAATCTGCATAATGAGGCAGAGTGTTTTACTTGCAAAATTATAGGAGAAAATTGGGATTGCTCTTGAGTTTAATTGTATGATGTGAGTTGCACTGAAACAATAATAACTGCATAATTTGAATATAGGTAGTTGCATGTGTTGGTCATGAATCTTGTTGTACTAGACTTAGGTTCAACAGTAAGTTGAAAGTAATACTCACATGAACAAGACTGTTAGAATGTTTCAGCTGTGTCTGTCAATTTAAACTGGTAATTGTTCCACTGCTTTGATTTGGTTTGGAAAGTGATGCCTAATCTTTGTTTAGGGGAAGTAATTTCTGTAAAATATGATCTAGAAATGAAATCATTGCTTGGAGTTGAATGTTGGTGCTGTTCAGTCCAGCAAACATGTTATAATTATTTATTATTTGGTGGCCACAGGTGGAACTGTATTAGCAGCAATTAGAGCTGTAGGTGATATCCTCTTGCAGCCTTTTACGATTGAAGGTACTCATTTGTCCTAAATTATCTTTTGTAAGAATAAATGTCTTATTAAGTGAATGTATTTCTGTGGTGAGTAAGTAAAGATGCATTCAGCTTTGATTTGTCATGATTGTAGACCATGGTTCACTTTAAATAAAAGTTTCATACATGTAACTGTCTAAAATGGTTAAGTTTGCTTTCAATTGTAGAAGTTGGTGTTGCTAAAGTACTGGACTGTGCTGCTGTGATTGGTCTCTCTGATCTCAAGGTAATGGCTGAACTCAATCATTGTTTTTGTATGTTCTGTTTTAGTATGTAGTGTTACAAAATTCCATATTGTTCTTCACATGCTCAAGCAAAGTATGATGCCCAAATTCATTACTGAACTTAGGATTGATTTATCTTTAATCTTACTACTTGATGTAGAAGGATGTATTGATGTAGAAGGATTAAATTCCCCTGAATTGTTAATGTTGAGCTAATCCAGAGTTTGAACATAGTTTTGAACTCTTCTTAAGTTGACAGAAAATATTTCACTAACATTAGAACTACAATTGCTCTGTAAAATACATCTCAGTATGTGCCATGACCTGAATTTTCCTCTTTAATTTGACATCCCCTTCAACCATTATACCATCTACTTTAAGCAATTGATTCAGCAATTATAAGTGAATCAGATTAAGCACATCTGTTTGTGCAAATCTTCCACCTCTGTTTGTGCACATCTCAACTTTCAGAATAATATAATTATCCTACTTCCAGACTGATGAGCAATAACTTTAAACTTAGTAAAGCTAGGTATTTCCCCCAACGACCCCGACTTATAGATTTAGGCCAGAGTTGTCAAAATTTGGTGGTTCAAGACAGCAAATGTCATAGCAGTGGTTGTAGGTCAAAACTAATCACTCCAACAACTTAATTTAGTGATTTTAAAGTTGTTATAACTATGAATTCGGTCAAATCCATACTGTTACTCAAGAACACCTTGTCACTTCCCAATTTTGACTCCAAATTGATGGTTTAGTATACTATTATGCACTCACCCCATTATATCAGTAATTGAACTCTGCTAGCAACTTTTAAACAACATTTTAAACTTGTTGAAACTGTCACACAACATAGAAACTTCTAGCATTCGAAATATGACTTTATTATGGCCAAAAAAATGTGGTTAAATCACTCCATCACACCACCAAAACTGAGTTTAAAATATTATTTCAACCACTGTCAGTGGTTGGAAAATCTATCACCCAAGGTTCACTTTAACATACCCCTTCTGATATTTGTATACTTTAAATGCACTTGATTGAATATGATTGCTAGTTTTTGTCAACCTTGGTTGACCATATGTTTCATTTGAAGTTTGATCATGATGCGTGATGAATGATCAAACTCTTCCTCATATGGAATTCACTATTCCTCCTTTTTCTCCAGTAATAATAAACACAAAAGAAAACCGAATTAACTAATTCACCACTGAACACAGCTAGCTAGCAAGAGAGCCAGAGAAAAAGGGAAAGTCATTTCACCACTCACCAGCATGAAGCATATATCAAATCCAAAGGCCTAGTAATGAGTAGTGACCCACTTTATTAAGTTGAGGCAGTGGCAGCCTAGCTCACAACCACTTTGGCTGGGTAAATGTGGCAAGGTAACTTAGCTTCACACCCAAAATGGACAATGTATCCAAATCAAACCAAAAGCCAACCTTCATTTTAGGAGCAACCCCACCACGTAGTGAAAACTATTCCATTTCAATTCTCATCCATTGATAACACTCCCTACAATTATTGAACTTTTGTTTTGGTAGGATATATATCAAACAAAATAGCAGCCAAAATAAATCTGGGGATTTGATTAAGAGTAAAAGTACAGAACTTGTGTAAATAAAAAAATGTAAATTGAAGCTATTACAAATGGAACAAAATTGATTATGATAACACAATACATGATTCTAGATCCTCCCAACCATGACGAGACAAAAATGAAAAACAAGGGACTTTTATCCCCATCATATCCCCTCAAAGCTGAGAACAATTCTCTAAGCTGCTTATAGCTCATGTCCCAAAATTATCACAAAATTACTAAACAGCACCAAAGTCTTCATCCAGGATACACACACACACATACATATATATTAGGCTTCACAACAACAAGTTTAGGATGGTAAATCAATGCTAATGAGAAAGTCACACTACAAAAACAACTTAGAACTCAAAATATGACACCCTAGAACCTATAACTAGTTAGTAGAATACACTAAAAGTGGTCATAATGCAAACTGTATTAAAGTAGTAACCAAAACAGTAAAAGAAGTATGTACACAAGTTTTAAAACATAAAAGAAAGATAGAAATGAGTGGACAATTCGAAAACACAAAGAAATATAAGATTTGACTATTTAGTACTAGAAGTTTCATTTTTTAGTACCTATAAAAGTGTACTTATAAAGTGAGAAATTGTCATTTCACCTAATGTAGACTCATTCTAAGGTATGTAAACATCCTAACAAGTATAACTTAGTGAAATCAAGGTAGGAAAGTACTGAAAAACAAATAATAACCTAAAACTAAAAGTTTTAGTATTTAGCACCTAAAAAGTGTGTTCAAAGGGTGAACAATTGCAAATACAACTAATGTAGACTAAATTTAAGTAATGTGAAGATCCTAACATGTCTAAAGTAGTGAAATAAACCTAGGAAACTATTTAAAAGCAAAGAATTAGGTACAACTAAAATTTTGAGTAGTTGGAAGGTATAAAAGTGTGCTTAAAAGGTGAGAATTTGCAACCACACCTAATGTACACTTATTTGAAGTAATGTGAACATCCTACCATGTGTAAAGTAGTAGTGGAATGAAGCTAGGAAACATGTCAAAAGCAAAGAATTACCTTAAACTCAAAGTTTGAGTTTTTAGAACATAAATACTTTGGGTATTTTAACTAATGTGATTGTCAGTACATACTTTTATAGCTATTTCATTGCCTAAATTATGTTTATATGTATTATATATCCATGCTTCTATAGATATTTGATTGCCTAAATTATGTTCATCTTTATATTGTATGTTCATGTATATTGTCTTTCATTTATTAGGCTACAACTTGATTAAGTTAAGTAGTCATTTAAAATCTTATGGTACTACACACATTCTCAATGAAATGAGAAGGGTAAAAATACTATAAACACTTAGAACGTACAAAATATGTGGAAGTACTCTAGACATGAGAACTTCAGGTGTAATAAGTTGTCTCCTCCAACTTTAATACACAACCCCTTAGGATGTTTAATGCATTTCAATACTGAGGACTTGTCTTTGCATGCCCTTATTGAATGCCTATGACCATAGTGTTGAAATTGCCTTCCATGTTCGACTTCAGTAGTAATAGGCATCTATTGTAGCAAATTGGACTATCATTTCATTACCATTATCTAAAATACCATCTTTAAGTTGTATGCAATTACTTGTACATTGACTTTGAAAACAATTCATCCTTCTTTATTTATTTATATTTATTCGCTTTGTTTGTAACCATTTCAATGCAGTAATGACAGGACAAGGTTCAGAGCGTCCTGATAAAGGAAAAGGGGTAGCAAGGCCTACAAAGAGGAAACGGCAGGCACCAAAGTATGTACTTAGGGTGCCTGCTAGACTACCTACCCCTGCTCCCGGTAGTTCATCATCTGTGGGGCCTCCTCCTACCCCTAGTATACAGACTCCTACACCAGCAGTAGACCCCACTCCTCCTCCTCGTGCAGTACACCCTTCTACTACCACTGCAGTAGACCCTTCTCCTCCTCCTGCAGCACACCCTTCTACAACCCCTGCCACAGACCCTCTTCCTCCTCCTATTATTGCCACCCCCACTCCTCCCCCTATTGTTATTACCCCCACTCCTCTCTCTGACCCTACTTCTATACCTTCCTCATCTTCTGTACCTCCTTCTGAGACCGTCACACCACTTGGTGATCCAGATTCAAGTGGTGATGCTGAAGATCTTGACCCGCCCCTCCATGATCGACCATGGATTGAGCCCTATGGTAAAGGGTAAGTTTATAATCTGTTGATATCATTTGATGTTTAAACCATATTGTAATTGAAATGAGTTTTGTTATGCAGGTTTATTCCATCTAGGGTTGCTTCCCAGGCCATCACACGTTCAATAAAGCAACAGTTTTTAACTCCATGGCCTACTTGGGGAGCAATACCTAAGGACGACAGGAAGCCATTCTGGCAGCGCTTTCAGGTGAGAAATCTATTACACTAATGTTGGGAATATTTTAGTATGTTCTGTAATCAATGTTTGTTCTCTTTAATGTTACAGATGAAGGTGCAGTGGAAACCTGAACATGAAACTCAGATACACAGAAATTTCCACATGAAAGCATCTCATTGGCTGTCAGAGATGTTTAGGGATGCCCGGAATGCAGCACAGCGCCCTAATTGGCTGGGTGAGCACATTTGGAACTCTTTACTGGCCCATTGGAATACAGTAGAGTTCCGCAATAAGTGTGCCAAAGCCCAGCGGAACAGAGCGTCTGAAAGGGGTGGCACCCTGCATACTGGTGGGTCGATCACCATTCATGAGCATGCCATTCGTATGGTATAATCTCATTACATAACTTTTTCTTTCATACACAAGTTATGTATATTGTATTTCATATGTACGCTTGTAATTCTTAATTATGTTACAGGCACAGGCTCTAGGACGGGCGGTCCATGTTGATGAGGTCTTTGCACAGACTCATGTTCGGAAGGGAACTAATCAATTTGTTGATGAAAGATCTCGGAAGACTCATGTAAGCAAATAACACTATTAGTAATTGTTCATTTATGTTATACTATCGTTCCCTGACATTGCTTTTAATGTTTCAATAGGAAGACTTTTCTACGAGACTTTCACAGGTTAGATCTGAACATGAGTCAGCTCCTACACCGGATGATGCCAGTAATGCAGATGATGACATTCGTAGGACGCAGTGCTGGATCGACACCGTTGGTGGGAAGAAAAAGGGACGAGTCTATGGTGCGGGACAGCTTGCTGCAAACTATACAGCATCCAGAGGAGGTACTCTGAAGCACCAGCCTTCTTCTTCCACCAGTACTCCTGACGAGGTTCTTCAACTCAGGCAGGAACTCCATCAACGTGACCAGGAGCTCACTGATCTCAGAGCAGAGTTTACAAATTTTAAGGCCCTGGTCATGACTGTCTTGCCTCAAACCTCACAGGACGTACAAAATATCCCTCCCACCCAATCACGACCTTCCTCATCACCTGCTGCCACTCAGCAGCCCACTTCAGTCCAACCCTCATCAGTCCAACCCTCATCAGTCCAACCCACACCAGTCCAGCCATCAATAGAGGAGCAGGATGATGAAAATCATTCTGATGATAGTTATGTACATTATTAGGTTTCATTTTCTTATTACTTGTTAGACAAACATTTGGATATTAGAACATTTTGAGTTGATATCATTCAATGTTAGATGTACTTACAGACTTTGGATGTTACAACATCCTTGTGTTACATTGTTTTATGTTTGAACTATAAATACATTATTTATACATTAATGGATGTCCTGTGGATTATTTGATGTGCCTTGGATATTGATCATTGATTGGATCTTTGAGATGCACATTATGCATCTTTGTATGTGTTTGAAAACATGCAGGTCTGTTTGTAAATGAAATTTGTTATACAGGTCTGGGTTGTAGAGGGGAAACCATTTCTCTGAAACCTGCTCTGCATTTTACCGAAGGCTTTTGCCCTTCGGTAAATGCCCTCGTCTGCCCATTACCGAAGGCTTTCGCCCTTCGGTAAATACCATCGTATGCTCATTACCGAGGGCTCCTGCCCTTCGGAACTTACCGAGGGCTTTCGCCCTTCGGTAATTACCGAAGGCTTTTGCCCTTCGGTAATTACCGAAGGCTTTAAGCCTTCGGTAATTACCGAAGGGCGAAAGCCCTCGGTAATGGTTAGCGACAGGGGATTTACCGAAGGATTTTTGGCCGCCGATAGGCCTTCGATAAACACCCATTATCGACGGCTTTTGGCATTTTCCGAGGGCTTCTGGCCTTCGGTAATGCCCTACTTTTTTGTAGTGTTATATATTCTTCTTTTCTTTAAGGTGTAAGTAATGTGAGACTTCACATAGCTTCATCTTAACAGAAAGAAGAATAAACAAGTCTCTTCTCCTTTTAATTGCTTGTATTGCAAGTTTTTTTTATGTATAGTTTTAGTTTTGATATTTAGACTAGTTAGGTAGCTTGTATACCCTTAAGATGTTGTAGAATTAAGAGATGTGGAACTTAAAATAGCCTTGAGAGTCGTTTCCAGATTTGAAGCCTCAAAGTCCCACATCATTTAGTTTTCTCCATCTACTTCATCTCCTACTACTATATAAGCAACCTAAGGTCTCCTTTGTACAAACACCTTGAACACCTTAAAATTTGAATATAAAGAGTGTTTTGCATTCAATTGCATTACTTCTTTGATATAAAATTTTGTCTCTTAGTTTAATTTTGGGGTCTTATCTATTGGAGAACAAGTGACGATCCTCCTTGGCATTTATCTTGGATCCTTTCAAGTGACATGCCTTCCAATTCATAAGTTTCCACTAGTGTAGTGAAGGGAAATGACAACAGTTGTTTTTGAATATACACTTCGGTTTTAGAACTGCGACATACACAACCGAAACATGTTACACATTCAAACATTCAATCATACATAATTATTCATATTCAACACACAAAATATTAAAAATTAACAAAATGAAAATTAATAAACAGAATAATACAATCATACAATCAAACAATTAATAAGCATTAAAATTATCAATTCAAAAATTCAATCATACATAATTATTCATATTCAACCTACAAAAAATTAAAAATTAAAAAAATGAAAATTAATAAACAAAATAATACAAACCTGGGAGCGTGAAAAACCACACCATAATGGAGAAGATGGAACAACCCGAGGTCTAAAACGGAACAAATATAAAAGAAGAAACACAATACCTACAAAAAAATACAACAAAATGTAAGTTTGATAATCCGAATCAATAAAAAAACGTATCAAACCAACCCAAACACTAAAAAAACAAAAAAAACTCCAGCGACCAAAGCCAAATTTGATCGGATACAAAGGTAGGTGATGAAAAATGAGGAAGGAATTCCTTCTACATTGACGAAGGTGGCGCAACGATGGTGTAAGGAAGAAGGAACAAAGATCGCGACGGCGTAGAAGAAGAAGAAGTTGCAGAGAGAAATCGCTGGAGAAGAAGAACTGTTCGCGTTCGAGGAAGACGAAAATGTTCACTCTTTGTAACATTTTTTTAACATAATCAAATGTTACTACCTTGGTTCATTAGAAAACCAGGGTAATAGAGGCCGCGGTTTCCTTAAGAACCGAGGCCTATTCCCTGACGATCCATAATTTTGCAAGGACAATAGGCCGCGGTTCCCCTCAGAATCGAGGCCTATTCCCCTGTAAATTTATTTCAGGAGTGACTTGGCGGGAATGTCAGAATTTTGCAGGGACAATAGGCCGTGGTTCTGGTGTATACTACCGCAGTTCTTTTGCAACTGAGGCCTATATTGTCGATATAATTTCAAAAATGCCACCGCACAATATTATGCTTCGGGTTCTGGTGAACCGATGCATAATGTGTGCGATAATAAATCAGTTTTTTACTAGTGTTCCTTTCCTTTCTCTCTTACATTTTTAGTCTTTTAATTCCATTTCTTAATTGTTCTTATTCACTTCTTAGGCTTATTTCTATCTAGGCATGTTATTCCATATCATATGGTATCTAGAGCCTTAGGTTTGGTCATTTTTAAGGGGTAGAAAGCGTTTTTCTTTGGTTCGTCAATGCTTAGCGCTCACAGTTTTTGCTGGACGTGAATTTTGCATCTAGCTTGTTTTTGTGATATCTTGCGCATTCCAACTCCAATTTGAGTGAAATTTTTTTCTATAGTTTTGCTTACATATTAGGAAAATATTCAATTCTTATTTCACTTTAATTCCATCATTTACTATGTTCAATTGGTGATACTTCATTCCATACTCCATTGTTTGCTTGTTGTTTGGGTTATTCGTAATCTGTTTGTTGTATTTGCTTGTTGTTTTGTGTGTTTGGGGGATGAAGTTTGACTTCTGGATGTTATTCCTCATCAAGAACACCTCAAGAGTGATGTAAAGACTCCAATTAAGTGCCTAGAAGTGATCCAAAAGCTACTGTCCAGATGCTACAAACAAAACCTTCCAGCACCATAAATAAGCACCTCTGGAAGTCTTCAACAAGCAGGCTTCTAATTCTTTTTGTTTGCCTTTCCAACTATTATTTCATATCTTTGCTGGTTTGTTTGGAGTCCTTATTAATTGTTTAACCTTTGATTTGAGTCATATGTGATTCCTCTTTAGGAGTTTTCTAGCAATTTTTTCTTGAACTGCACTTGCTAGTCCTTTGCATCATTGCTCTTCTATGATGAATTGAGATGGATCAAACTAAGATTTAAGTGTGTATGCTTTGCTTATATGATCTGCACTAGTAGAGGACTTAAACAAACATAAAATTAGTTTTGTTCAAACACACATACTCAAATTTTGAATGCTTGGCAAAAACATATAGTTGTAACAGTTTGCAAAAAAATTAAAATAACATCACCAATCTGTTTTGTGCTTGTTGTTTGATAACGATTGACAATATTGTTATCTGTGATATAATTTTGAAACTAAACACACCCTTTTTTACTTAGAAGCTTGCTTGCACTCATATTTTTGCTTTAGTTTAACGAATAAGTAAGTAGAGGTTATACTTTATGATTTTATCACTAAATTCCCTTTATTTTGTAGCTAATAATGTGCTTGGAAGAATGTCAAAAAATATATAGAGTTGTATAGAGCTAAATCAGCCAAAAAAACAAGCAAAACAACAACAAAATGTGAGTTTTGGAATGCTACCACTAGGGCTGAGCGCCACTGAGCACCCTTGAGCGCCACTTTTCTTCCTGCACCACGCTTGGGCGCTGTTAACACTTCAGCAAGTGTACCAAATCGTATCAAGTAATAATAAATGGTAAGACCAAGTATCATTTCCCAAGAGACTCAAGGCCTAAAAAGTTATGTGATTTCTTGATTAAATAAGACTTGTAAACGAAATTGTTGTGTTTATATTACGGAAAAGTAAACATGAATGCAAGTGTTGATCAATTGGATTGAAAGATGCAAAAGTAATTGATGTAAAATATGGAATGATTATGTTCTTGGGGTTTCTGACTTATCCTATGCACTCTCATGTATTTATGAATTCATATTTCTTCATTAATGTTAATGCCACTTTCTAATTTACCTTAAACCCGATGTCTTGGTGAAGAAAGCCTAATCCTAATTACTAGTTTACAATGTCTTGTCTCCCTAGCAATTAATCATGCATTAAATTCGCACAGAAGCTTAAAGGCAACCGATCCTCCTATTCCTATGTCTAGGTAATATTGGTTCTGGGAGAATTTCCCTAGTTATAGATTTCCTCATATGTGTCCATAGTGACGAAATCAATAATCATGCAATTGAATGAGTTAAACAAAGCATGGATAGAGTATAGAGGAAAAACCCCAACAATTAATGAAGTAAAGCATATATAATCAAGAATGAATCAATACATGAGAGTTTCAAAGCATTCCATCGTTTCCCGAACAAAAATGAAGGTTTAGTTCACCATAGACATGGTGAAACTAGATGAAATTAATGAAAAGAATGAAAGATAGAACCCTAAAAGTTGAAGATCGGAGCTTCCGCATCCAAAATCTTCCTCCAAGGGGTGAAAGAAGTGTAATTTCGCCTCTTTCTGTCCAAAGATATGAACCCTAGGTCGACTAAAACCCTAAATAGTTAATTAAAAATACAGAAAACAGGCCCAGACCCAAGTTGACAACGCTCAGCGGTGGCACTCAACATAACTTTTTTTGCACTCTGGTTGACTTTTCTGCATTCTGGTTGACTTTTCTACACTATGGTTGACCTTTCTGCATTTTGGTTGACTTTTCTGCATTCCAACCATTCAGTACTTTAACTCTTCTTTCAAGTAATTCCAATAACCTACAAAATCGAGGGAATCTAGCACAAAACCATTAAATTCACATTCAACTCTCTTATTCATAAAACTAAAGCAAAAACATGAGTTAAAGCAAGTTTCTAAGTCAAAAAGGGTTGCTTTATTATCAAAATTAAGTATAAAATAACGGTACTTCAACCGTTATCAGGCACCTTTCTAGGGGCGCTGAGCGCTAGTTTTTACCCGTACCACGCCTAGGCGCGCAACTTAAGGCGCTGAGTGCTAGCGAAGTGGGCTTGGACATGTTTTCTGTTATTTTTATTTTCTATTTAAGGACTTGGACGTCCTAGGGATTGTATCTTTTGATGGCTTGAGCACAAAAACATACTTTTCACCCCTTGGGGGGTACATTTAGGGATGTGACAACTCTCTTTTTTTTAGGGTAGATTTGGGGATGTGACCACTCTCCTCTTCTCTTTCTAGGTTTTTCTACCTTTTTCATTCTTTCATTGTTCATCTAGTTTCACCATGTCAATTGTGAACTAAACTCTAATTGTTGTTGGGAAATGATGTAACCTTTGTAAATTCTCATGTATTGAATTGATTCTATATTATATATGCTTCTTTCATTAATTGTTAGGGTAATTCTTCTTCGCTTATTGATGACAAATTTATGAACACCGAAAAACGGTGCCAAAAACTTGTTTAACCCTCGGCAAGTTTGACCAAATCGTATCAAGTAATAAACTCGATAAGACCAAGTATCGTTCTCCCAAAGGACTCACGGCCTAGTTAGTTATATGACTTCTTGATTATTTAAGACTTGTGAACAAATTGGTATAAGTTTCAAATGCAAAAGACAAAACTAAACATGTATGCATGTGATGATCAATGGGAAAGAAGAACACAAACACTGAATGAATTATATGGATGAGTATGTTGTTGGGGTAATCAATTTCATCTTATCCACTCTCATATATTTTAGGAATTCATCATTCTTTTCATCAATGTCAATGCCACTCTCTAAATCACCTTGCAAAGAAAGTCTATCCTTAATTACGAGTTCATACAATTCCTAACATCCCTAATAATTAATTTTGAAGCACGGAAGCTTAAAGGCAACCAACCCTCATATCCCTAGTCTAGGCAATATGCTATTGGGAGAATTTTCCCGGATCTAGATTTCCCCGTATGTTCCCATATCGACAAAATCAATAATCATGACATCAAATGAGTTAAACAATGCATGCTTTGAGCAAAGAGGAAAAACCCTAACTATTAATGAAAGAAAGCATGTATCTCAAATAAGATGTTTAAACACAAATTCCATATATGAGAGCTTCAAAAGATTACATTGATTCCCCAACAACAAGAAAAGTTTAGTTCACCATATTCATGGTGAAACTAGAAGAACAATAATGAAAGAGTGAAAGAGATAGAAAAACCCTAAAAAGAGAAGAGGAGAGTTGTCACCATCACCAATTCTACCCCCAAGGGGTGAAAAGTTTGTTTTGTGTCTTCTCCAGCCAAAGATACTAACCCTAGGAAATCCTAAAGCTTATATACTATTCGAAATATTACAGAAAAGTGGGCATAAGCCCAAAATAGTGTCGCTCAGCGGTAAGTGCGTGTGTTGATTCTTCCCTTCAGTGGCATTTTCACCCTTCAGTGGAGCCAACGAGAGTTTATTAGTGCCGCTCAGCGGTAAAATGGTGTTGAGCGGTACTTGCGGCTTCTCTTCTTTTGTACTTTTTCAGTTCTTTTCTGATTCCATCTCTATCCTTCTTCACTTCTTTCATCAAATTGATCTTAAAACCTGCATAAAACACTGAAATCAAGCATAAACCTGTCCAACTCTCTTATTTCTAAAAATATGAACAAAAGCATGATTCTAAGCTAGTTTCTAAGTGTTAAATGTTGCTTTTAGTATCAATTTTAAGCATGAAAATAACAGTTTTTCAACTGTTATCACTTATTGCTTGCTTTGTTTAACTCATTCATTAGCATGATGTATGATTTGCATGAGTACTAGAAGGTATCTTACAAATCATGTTCTGGAGAACTATTCCCAAAAATAGTGTTGCTTAGGAATGAGGGTATGAGTTCTGGTTGTCTTAAGCTTCTGATCTTCAGAATTAATGATTAGGAATGCTATGAATCATATGAACTAATAATTAAGGATAAACTTTCTTCGTCGATGAATCGAGTTTTAAGTATTTTAGATAGTGACATTGACATTAATGAAGAAGTAGAATTCGTATATACATGAGAGTAAACTTGATAAAATCTAAACTTCAACAACATATTCATCTCATATTATCAACTTTATCCATCCATTATAGTGTTTAGCCTTAATTGATCAAATTGCATTCATGTTTATTTTTATTGCATTTGCATTCAAAACCCTTAAAATTGTTAATCACATAGTTGTTTAGTGTCGTGAGTCCTTTGGGAAACGATACTTGGTCTTACCATTTTATTATTACTTGATACGATTTGGTACACTTGCTAGAGTCTTAACATTGTTTTGAATATGACTAAGGCACTCTTCCTTTTTTGGGTATGTATTTTAACATCTTAATTTGAGCCTCTATTATCATCATTTTACAAAAAATATTAGTTTGAAGCATGCCAAATTATTTCCACTCAATTCTAGATCTTTCTCTTATGGAAAGAGTTTTTGGTGTGATTGTCTCTAGTTTGTGTGTATTCTTTTGCTGCAGTATTTTTTCATATTTTCCTTTATTTTGATTCCTTCATTTTCCTTGTTTTTTTTGTCTCTTGTAGTCCTTTAGTTTGCTGCCATTTTTTGTGCCAATTTTTCTTTCTTTACTAGGTTCCTTTTACATCATTTGTCTAGTAATTTTCACCTTATTTTTTGGCCTCTTGAAGTATATGTCTTTTGGCTTGTGTCCTTGTATTTTTTGAGGTTGATTATACATTCTTTCACTTGTATTTTTCACTGATTAAGTGCTTTAAATTATGACTTTGAGACACCCTTCTATCTTGAGTGAAGATTGCAAGTGAATTGGAGTGATCCTTCCTTTCTTTTAGTGAAAATCGTGAGCATTGATTCAAGGAGAGTGCTGCTATTTTTTGGGTGATTTTGCTACTATTTCTAACCTATTTTTGTGAGTTTTCTTTTTGTTTCGTGTTAGAAAAATGTCTATAGGTTCAAGGCATTCTTCCTCCAAAAGAGATAGCACTCATGGAAGCACATATAGCAAATTGGACATAAGAAAGCCTTCAAGAAAACCCAAAAGTAAATTGATCTTCTGAACCACAGAATGGAGCAGGAGTTTAAGATGAAAGGAAAGTAAGAATATGGACATCAAGATCACAAAAATTCTACTCATGGTCATGGCCCTTCCAAGAAGCATCAAGAAGAGAGAGCTTTTGACCAATTCCTTCCTTTGCCAAAGTTGAAATTACCATCCTTTCATGGAGAAGAAGACCCTCACATTTGTTTAGATTGGATAGCTAATGTAGATAATATTTTTTCTTTGTATGGTATAGATGAAGTATTTCATGTAAAGTTAGCTTGTTTAGCTTTAGAGGGATATGTCAAACAATGGGTAAATAGGAGAAACTTAACTACCATGGGCTCACAAGCGAGTACATGGAAATTTTTAAGGACATTATAATCCAATGCTTCGTACCTCCTCACTACTTTAAGCAAATCTTGGTTAAGCTCCAACGGCTTAAGCAAGGTAGATGAAGTGTGCAGGAGTATGCACACGAGCTCGAAGTGCTCATACACCGTACTAACACCATTGAAAATGAACACAGAAAAATAATAAGGTTTATTAGTGGACTTAATAGAAACATTCAAGATATAATTGAATTCCATAATGATGAGAATTTGGATGTAGTGGTTCATCAGGCCATGAAAGTAGAGAAGCAACTCTTGTAAAAAGAATCCTTTCATAACAAATTTTCAAAGTCTTCGAGAGATGGTTTCTACAAATCCTCATCATCAAAGGATAAAGCCAAAGATGTTTCTAAGGAGCCTACTAATAAATCTTGTCCTCATTCTTCTTCTAACCATCCTTCTTCCCAACCTAAATCCCCTTCTAGACCAAGTCATATTAAATATTTTAAATGCTTAGGACATGGTCATATATCTTCTTCCCGCCCCAACAAAAAGGCAACATGCATTGAGGCTGAAGCAATTTTCACTAATGAGTCTACCTCTTCCTCATCTTCACAAATTTATAGCTCTTCTTCCTTATCAAGTGAAGAAAAAGAGAAGGCCATGCTTAATTTTTTAAATGAGGTTCTTCAACATAGAAAAAAGGAGAAAGTAAAAGAAGAGAGGAAAGAAAGAGAGGAGAGGGCAAATACAGAAAATGAGAGGAAAGAAATAGAGGAGAGAGCAAAGAAAGAAAAAGAAGAACTTGTGAGAGAAAATGAGAAGGCAAAAGTACTAGATACCAAGGAAGTGCTACTGAAGGCACCTTCCACTCCCATCATTCTACATGATTCAAGCAAATTTAGGGGAGTTTTTCAATCCTTCCATTTTTCTCCAATTATTAAGCTTTCTTCCTTTCCTAAACTCTTTTGTTATAATATCCCACCTCTCTCATCTCTTATTCCCACTTCTTCACACACTATTTCCAAACCACATGTTGAGTTAATGTTTTCTTTTTTACCCTTTACTCAAGACAAAAATAAACATTTTTCTAAAGAAGGATTCCTAGTTTTCTCTAAGAAAATAATTCCAATTCTAAAGAAGCCTTATTTCATTATTCCTTGTCTATATACATTGTTTGAAAAACATAAATTCATTCACAAAATGTTTGATGCTTTTTGTAGGTTTACATTTGATCTAGGAGTTCCTTTGGATTATAAAAGAAATAAGTCAGTAATCTTTTTTTTTTTTGCAGCTTTTTTATGACTTGAGGTCGAATCCTCTCAAACTTGGGGGATGATATGATCATAGATGGGGGCAAGAATGAAGAGTTTTAAGAGTGACAAGAGGCATAAAAAGTAATAGCATAGGTTTTCTTAGGCTTGTATTTACGTACTCTAGTTTCAAGTTTCTTTCTCTTAGTTTGGTTGTAAAGAAGCTTATATATTCTTTTTTGTTAAAGGTGTAAGCAATGTGGGACTTCACAAAGCTTAGACTTAAAAGAAAGAAGAATAAATAACTCTCTTCTCCTTTTAGTTGCTTGTATTGCAAGTTATCTCATGTATAGTTTTAGTTTTGGTCTTTAGACTAGTTAGGTAGCTTGTATACTCTTAAGATGTTGTAGAATTAAGAGACGTGGGACTTAAAATAGCCTTGAGAACTACTTTCCAGATTTGAAGCCTCCAAGTCCCACATCCTTTAGTTTTCTCCATCTACTTCATCTCCTAGTGCTATATAAGCAATCTAAGGTCTCTTTTGTATAGGCACCTTGAATACCTTCAAATTTGAATACAAAGAATGTTTTGCATTCAATTGTATTACTTCTTTGAAATAAATTTCTGTCTTTTAGTCTAATTTTAGGGTCTTATCTTGTGAAGAACAATAGCGATCCTCCTTGGCATTTATCTTTTCACGTGGCATGCCTTCCAATTCATAAGTTTCCTCTCCTTTCTCTCTTACATTTTTAGTCTTTTAATTCCATTTCTTCATTATTCTTGTTTATTTCTTAGGCTTATTTCTATTTAGGCATGTTATTCCATATCATTTACCTTAACTAAGCTAAACATGATGTATTTTAATTCTCTTCAAAATATATAACACAATAAGTGTTATGAGCAAATACAAATGGATTACTCTCAAAAAGAGGATAAAACAATACAAGGAAATATGAGATTTTTCTAAGGTTCTTCTCTTGGAAAATTTTTCTTTAGACGGTATGCGAACAGAGTAACATCAAGCTTGTGTGAGCGTTCAAAAGTTCTCTATATTATCATTTTTGTCTTCGCTTCAAACTGTCGTCTATTTATAGATTTTCTTGAGAAGTGTCTGTTAGATAGAGAGGTTGACTTCATGTAGAGTCGGTAGCCTTTTAAGTGAGAAGTCAAAATCTACTTTGCAGATGTACAATGCTTTGTCATAGTTTTTATGAAAACATAGCTTGTATGATGTGTCAAAGCAAAAGTCTTCAAGGGAAACATTCGCAGAATGTTCTGCATATCTCTCAACATCTTTTTCTTTATGTGCATGATTTTGATAAAGTCTTTGTACTTTTGTGATCTACACAAAATATTAAGAACAAGGTATACAAGTATCAAAACACTTTATGGTGCATGCATTAAATATTTTGAACGTTGATAAGCGTTAGATTGTATTGTGTGGTCAAAACATTTAATTATTTGTCAACTCATTAATAAATGCATCGTTTGACAAAGCATTAAACATATGATTATTAGATGGTCTAAAACACGAGATGCTTTTGCATAAGCTATTTAGGATATGCAGCGTTTAGCGGGCTTTTGTTAGACGATTCATTTTATAAGATGCTTGCTTGAGTCATTGTTTAAGTAAAACATATTTTAAGTTTTAGAGGGAAACACTTCCTTTTATACGATGCATGGTTGTAAAATGTTGTCTGTTTATACGTTTAGATGTTCTTTATAAAGCATTATTTGTAACACGTATTATTTATTAGATTATTGTTGTTGGATCGACAAGTGTACCGAATCTTACAAGTAATATAAAATGGTAAGACCAAGTATCGTGTTTGATAACAGTTGAAAAACTGTTATTTTTATACTTAAATTTGACCTTAAAGACAACCTTTATGACTTAGAAACTAGCTTGGAATCATGTTTTTGTTGAAGTTTGGGAAATAAGAGAGTTGGACAGGTTTTATGCTTGATTTCCTTGTTTTTTGTAGGTTTTAAGATGAATTGAGTGAAAGAAGTGAAGGAGCTAGGAGTTGGATTTAGAAAAGGAAGAAAAAGTGCATAAAAGGAAGAAGCCGCAAGTACCGTCACTCAACGTCATTTACCGCTGAGCGGCACTTTGAAGACCCGTAGTCATTGTTGAGGGGAAAAACGACAGTTGAGGAACAAAATAGAAGTCACGCACTTACCGCTGAGCGACATTCTTATGGGCTTGGGCTTATTTTTCTGTAATGTTTATAGTATTATATAAGGTTTTAGTTAACCTAGGTTAGTCATCTTTGGCTGGAACGAAGCAGAAACACATTCTTTCACCCTTTGAAGGAGGATTTTGAATGCTACAACTCCTTTCTCACCTTTCTAGGGTTTTATCTTCCACTCTTTCATTGTATTTCATATAGTTTAACCATGAATATGGTGAACTAAACCTTTATTGTTATTGGGGAATCAATGTAATCCTTTGAAACTCTAATGTATTGAATTTGTTCTTTAAGATCTATAAGAAATGCTTTGTTTCATTAATTGTTAGGGTTTTTCCTCTTTGCTCTAAGCATGCATTGTTTAACTCATTTGATGTCATGATTATTGATTTTGTCGATATGGACACAAACGGGGAAATCTAGATCTGGGGAATCTCTCCCAATAGCAGTATAAACCTAGACATAGGAGTATGATGGTTGGTTACCTTTAAGCTTCTATGATTTATAATGCATGAGTAATTGTTAGGGAGACAAGACATTGTAAACTAGTGATTATGATTAGGCTTTCTTTGCCGAGACATCGAGTTTAAGGTAATTTAGAAAGTGGCATTAACATTAATGAAGAAATATGAATTCTTGAATACATGAGAGTGGATAGGATAAAATTGATAAACCCAAACAACTTATTCATTCATATATTTCAAACCACGTGTTTTATTTCTTTTTACCCATTGATCAATACATGCATTCATATTTACTTTTCAATATTTTGCATTTAAACCTAAAAGAATTTGGTCACAAGTCTTAGATAATCAATAAATCACATAACTGTCTAGGTCGTGAGTCCTTTGGGAGAACAATACTTGGTCTTACCAGTTTTATCACTTGATACGATTCGGTTACACTTGCCGAGGGTTAAACAATGTCCCAAGAGACTCTCGACACTAGACAGTCGTGTGATAACTCGATTAATTAAGACTTAAAGAAAACAAGATCATTGATTTTAGATGCAGAGACAGAAAATTTAATATGAATGCAGTTTAGTCAATAGCAGAATAACACAATGATGAATGAATGTTGCTTTTAATATGAGAGGAGTATGTTGTTGGGGTTAGATTTCACCAAGTTCACTCTCATGTATATAAGAATTCTTCTTCATGCATTAATGTTAATGTCACTCACTAAATCACTTAAACCCGATCCCTTGGCGATTTAAGCCCGTCCTTAATTACCAGTTCATACAATTCCTAGCATTCCTAATAATTAATTATAAAGATCAATAGCTTAAGACGACCAAGACTCATAGCCCCATCCCTGAGAAGTATTACTCTTGGGAGTAATTCAACAAGAACCTAAATTTTAAGGAACCTCTCGACACTCATGCAATTCATACACCATGTTATGAATAAGTTAAACAAAGAATGCAATAATCATAGATGAATTACTCTAACTGTTTCGGTTATGGGGCTGAGTCACCAAACTCCTTCACAATTTGTCCTTCCTCGTCGTCCGATCTTGCTCTTTACGTTCCTGGTTCGCTATCCCGGTCGGTGTGTACCTGTTAAAGATACTCTGATGCCAAAGTCAGTAATTGAACCGTCTGATTATCCAATATAACAGTGGCAGTAATTAATGCACAGTAAATGCATCCACCTACCTGTTACCTTTCACTTACATTTATAGTTTTCTGGCGTGGGCCTAGGATTAACAATGTTTTAATCTCGACCCAATTCTGATCTGGTAGGCCCATACCGGTCATATAGCTTTAATGACCGGACAGTCATATCGTGAGCAATGGAGACCATCCAGTCATACGGTACATCAGGCCCCCCAAGCCCTAGTCAACGGAGGTGACGATGGGTTTAAGTCGCTGTCCGAATCAACTTGGGGGTTGAAAATATTGTTTGGGCGGGAGAACATGTGTCACGACAGGACGCGAACACTTTCTCGAGTAGGGGGAGCGTCACTCGATCTGGGCCGTTGATTGTTGTTGGTCTCAACGGCTATGGAGATGCGACGGTTTCAAAAATTTTCTGTACAAATAGGGACGCGATGGACCGTCATTTTCACTCTTTATTCTTCCTTCTTCCTTTTCAACCGTTTGGTGCATTAATTTTCCCAGGTAACTTAATAATGTCGACCACTAGTATTTCGTCGTTTGAGGAGCTGACGGGCGCGGGCGGTGGGGGTGCGACAGTTGGTACCGCTCAATCTTCCAGTTAGGTGCCATCTTCTCTCAAGAACTCCGAGAGGGGAGCAAATTCTAAATTAGAGACATCATCCTACCAGGGTGGGGGTGGGGGAAACGAGTCATAAATGGAATTTCTCTTTTTCTATTGAAGGGTGACATTCACATAGATCAGGAAGTGAAGTCGCCGAGTCACCTGAGGGCTGGCCACGCATCAAAGGGTACGAATGGCTTCCCACAACGTAGGTCTCTTTCGGTCTGACTATAGCACTCAGGATGAGCTTCAATGGTGGGCCGACCAGTCACATATAGTGTGCGACTTGGAGGATGCCTAGTTGATCTGCTTGGGAGTCTGTAATCGGAACGAACGTGTTTTTCATGGAAAGGGGAACAACGAAGAAGACTTTTTGTTTGTGTACACCTACATGTTTAACCAACTGTTCCTCCGAATACCGTTCATAGGTTTCCAAGCGGTCGTTCTCCGTGAGTTGAACATCGCCCCTACTCAACTTCACCCCAATGGTTGGGCGACCATTCAAGCCTTCGTAACCATCTCTGCCACAATGGGAATTACTCCGTCTGTTCTAGATTTCCTTCATTATTTCAACGTCCGGCCATTGGCAAAACGAGGATGGGTGTCTCTTTCCTCTGTTCCTAGCAGAACCCTACTCAAGCTGTACAGGGAGTTGTTTAAAAATTTAAAGAATCGATATTTTAAGGTGATAATAAACGAGGCCGGTCGGTCTGAATTTCGCAACGAGGCGGGTCTCCCTCTGTTCCATTTTTATTGGACAAGGAACCCTCGGAAAATAAAGACCTGGGCTGTGGGTCGAATGACCCCATAAGATCTGGAAGCCGTTAGGATCATCAATGCCCTACCCCGCTGATAACGTTGAAAAATCGTTATTTTTATACTTAATTTTGATATTAAAAACACCTTTTTTGACTTAGAAGCTTGCTTGAACTCATGTTTTTGCTTTAGTTTTGTGAATAAGAGAGTTGAAGGTGAATTTAATGGTTGTGTTAGATTCCCTTGATTTTGTAGACTATTGGAATGATTTGAAAGAAAAGTTAAAGTACGGAATGGTTGGAATGTAGAAAAGTCAACCAGAATGCAGAAAGGTCAACTAGAGTGTAGAAAAGTCAACCAGAATGTAGAAAAGTCAACAAGTTAACCAGAGTGCAGAAAAGTCAACCAGAGTGAAGAAAAAGTTGCGTTGAGCGCTAAATTCCGCTGAGTGCTAGTGCCGCACTTACCACTGAGCGCCAAAAGTGCTAGTAAGCCCCGACAACGTGGGCTTGAACCTGTTTTCTATTAGTTTTATCAGCTTGGATCTGTTTTCTATTAGTTTTATGTTCTATTTAAGGACTTGCACGTCCTAGGGATTGTATCTTTTGATGGCTTGAGCACAGAAACACACTGTTCACCCCTTGGAGGTAGATTTGGAGATGGTGATGGCTCTCCTCTTCTCTTTCTAGGGTTTTTCTATCTCTTTCATTCTTTCATTTCGTTGTTCATCTAGTTTCTCCATGATAATGGAGAGCTAAACCTTATTTGTTGTTGGGAAAGATGTAACCTCTTAAAGTCTCATGTATTGAATTGATTCTTGATTATATATGCTTTACTTCATTAATTGTTAGGGTTTTTGCTCTTTGCTCTTTGCATGCTTTGTTCAACTCATTCAATTGCATGATCATTGATTTTGTCGATATGGACACATACAGGAAAATCTGGAACTGGGGAAATTCTCCCGGAAGCAATATTAGCTAGACATAGGAATAGGAGGATCGATTGCCTTTAAGCTTCTGTGCGAATGTAATGCATGATTAATTACTAGGGAGACAAGACATTGTAAACTAGTGATAAGGAGTAAGCTTTCTTCATCGAGACATTGAGTTTAAGGTAAATTAGAAAGTGGCATTAACATTAATGAAGAAGATGAATTCATATATGCATGAGAGTGAATTAGGTGAAATCTAAACCCAACAACAATATCATCAACTTCATCCATTCATTCTTGTGTTTAGCCTCAATTGATCAAATTGCATTCATGTTTTTTTTATTGCATTTACATTCAAAACCCCCAAAATTTGTTTTTTATAGTCTTAATTAGTTGAGTAATCACATAACTATTTAGTTTCGTGAGGCTCTTGGGAAACGATACTTGGTCTTACCATTTATTATTACTTGATGCGATTCGGTACACTTGCCAAGGTCTTAACAAGTTTTTGACATCATTTTTCGGGGATTAAAAATTTGTTTATTAGAGAGATATTTATGAATTTAACAATTAGATATAGGTGCTCTTTTAAAGAAGATCTTTTTCTTTTTATCTTTCTTTTCTTTTGCTTTCTCTTTTTCTTTTTCTTTGTGCTCACTGCTTATTTTTCTAGCAACCCCAAACTTGAACCTTTATCAATACCTCACAAATTTTCTCAACTCAACTCAAGGTAAAGAATTTAAAATATACTTTGAGTTAAGTTGAGAATCATGATGTGGTATTGATAAAGGTTGAAGTTTGGGATTGATAAAGTGTTGAGCAAGTATGAAAAGAAAATAAAAAGCAAAGAAAGAAAAGCTCAATGCAAAAAAAGGGAAAGTTGGGAATGAGTGAGATTGGGTTGTTGAAAGAGAGATTGTACTTGAATGATAAATTTATGAATGACTCTCTTAACTCAAGGATTTATTGATCTTGGAAAACCAATTTTTCTTCTTAGTTTAGTCACTTTGCAAGCCATGGAATGTCCTTGTAATGATACTTGTCTTTGAATATGATTAATTGTATGAAATGAATGGCAATTTTGTTTTATGTGACATTGGGATAAGTAGAGCAAAGGAGTGACCTCTATATACACATGGGCTATGAGTGAAACACTTTTTCTGGTGAGGAATAGGTCCATGAATACATGATTACATCTATGCTTAGTTAATTGATTATTCATGAGAATAGCATCTGTTGGATATTATGTGATTATGTGAACATCATGATGAGTGATTATAATAAAGGCATGCGTACATCTTGACTGAATTCTGTTTGATGAGCTGATTTGAGTAATTACTTGTCTTGGAAGAAAATTTTTTTTAATGTGTTGAACCATTGTACAAATTAGTGGAAGATTGAGTACATCTTGTTTGCTTGAGGACAAGCAAAGTTCTAAGTTTGAGGTTGTGATAACGGTTGAAAAGCCATCATTTTTATACTTAATTTTGATATTAAAAACACCCTTTATGACTTAAAAAATAGCTTGAAATCATGTTTTTTGTTAAGTTGTGACAATAAGAGAGTTGAAGGTGGTATTATTGATTTTATGCTTGTTTTTCCTTGTTTTAACAGGAATTAAGATGAATTGGATGAAGAAGTTGAAGTAGCAAGGAGCTGGAGTCATGAAAGGCTGGAAAAGTGGCACATAGAAGAATCGCAGATAGCGCTGCGCGTCATTTGGGGGCGCTGAGCGTCAATCTGGAAGTGCAACCACTGTTTCACGCTTGGGCACAACCGCTGAGCGCCAATTTGGTTTTGAAAGCACTGTTTCACGCTCGGGTGCCACCGCTGAGTGTCATTTGAGTGTCGCAGCTACCGCTAAGCGCCATAAGTGGGGTGCTGAGCGCCAGTCTCGTGGGCTTGGACTTTTTCTGCACTCTATTTAAAGTTTTGGACGACTTAGGGTGCATATCTTTGGACAGAAGGAGGCGCAAAAACACTCTTTTCACCCCTTGGAGACGGATTTTGGATTCGAAAGCTCCAATCTTCAACTTTTTGGGTTTTATCTTTCATTCTTTTCCATATTTTCATCTAGTTTCACCATGTCATGGTGAACTAAACCTCCATTGTTGTTGGGGAAACGATGTAATCCTTTGAAACTCTCATGTATTGAATTGATTTATATTATAAATGCTTTACTTCATTACTTGTTAGGGTTCTTCCTCTACGCTCTATGCATGCTTTGTTTAACTCATTCAATTGCATGATTATTGATTTTGTCAATATGGACACATATGGGAAAATCTAGAACTGGGAAAATTCTCCCAAAACCAATATTACCTAGACATAGGGATAGGAAGGTTGGTTGCCTTTAAGCTTTTGTGCGAATGTAATGCATAATTAATTGTTATGGATACAAGACATTGTGAACTAGTAATTAAGAGTAGGCTTTCTTCACCGAGGCATCGGGTTTAAGGTAAATTAGAAAGTGGCATTAACATTAATGAAGAATATGAATTCATAAATACATGAGAGTGGATAGGATAAGTCGGAAACCCCAACAACATAATCATTCCATATTTTATATCAATCACCTTTGCGTTCTTCAAGTCAATTGATCAACACTTGCATTCATATTTATTTTCTGCATTATAAACACTATGATTTGGGTTACAAATCGTAATTAATCAAGAAGCCACATGAATGTCTAGGCCGTGAGTCTCTAAGGAAACAATAATTGGTCTTACCAATTGTTATTACTTGATATGATTCGGTACACGTGCTGGAGTGTTAACAATGGTATGGCAATATTTGTTGAATAAGTAATTGATAAGGAAATTAGTGTTTCAATGGAAGCATGTCATCCTAGAATAGAGTTTCCAGTTTATGACATTTAGTAGTCTAATGTAGTAAGCATTATAGGGATGGGTTTGTTGTAACTAAAATTGTCCAAAGCATCCTTTTCTAAAGTTTCTCTTCTATTATAATCTCATGTACTATGACCAATTTCAAAAACTAGCCTTAACTTGAACTGATGATACCTTCCAACAGTTTTGGAAGAACATAAACAAACAAAAGATGAGGAAACATACATAGTGATGAAAAGGGAACAATAAGTTAATTATTGAAGGAAATAGAACACTTACATTAACTTACAATAGGTGTAGGAGTACATGCCGAATGAAAAACAAATGCATATGGGGACTAAATAGGAGTAGGAGTGCATGTGCTTTGGCTTGTCAAAGGTAGCTTTAGTTTGTATGTTCCGACAAATAAATGAATGTCAAAAAAATGATAACAACATGAATAAAACAAGTATTAGACATTTAAAAAAGGGAACTTACTTCTATGAGGGGCAGTTAGAGAGGGAGAGGATTGAACTTGAGGAGCAGCACTTTGAGTTACCGGTGGATGATTAACTATATGACCCCATGTATGAGAGGCACTTTGTTCTGTACGATGTTTTGTCTCCTTCTTCTTACTTGTCATTCTCTTCATCTTCAAGTGGTGTACAAACAATTACACATATAAAAATTAAACCACCTATATAAGATATAATAAAGAAGAAAATAAACAAAATACTATAATAACTACCAATTAAAATTAAAACCTTGTTAATGGTATATTTATTTCATCATCTGGAAATAATGTTTCTAAGTTTTGTTGTTGAAACGGTTCAGATTCATGAAAGTTGTCAACATCATCTTCACCCATGTTGTATAAGTCTCTAGGCTTTATATGTACAGGGATGCACCAATTTTTATCAAACTCATCATCTACATAATATAACATTTGTGCTTCTACTGCCTGAATATATGGTTCATCATCATCATTATCACCGGTATGAATCAAGCGTCCAAAACATACACTTGTAAATCCCAACTCATTAGTCACAATCCCCCTAGAAGTTGTTGTATTAGCCCACATACATTTGAACAACACAACGGAGAAACGACCATGGTAGTTTATTTCAATTATGTCCACTAATCGACCATAATAAGGCACACCTCCACATACATTTGGGACAAGGAGTTATACAAGTACTAGTGATAATCAAATGCAATTTGGAGGTGTGCCTTATTATGGTCGATTAGTGGACATAATTGAAATAAACTACCATGGTCTTTTTTCGTTGTGTTGATCAATTGTATGTGGGATAATACAACCACTTCTAGGGGGGATTGTGACTAATTAGTTGGGATTTACAAGTGTATGTTTTGGACGCTTGATTTATACTAGTGATAATGATGATGATGAACCATACATTCAAGCATCAGAAGCACAAATGGTATATTATGTAGATGATGAGTTTGATAAAAATTGGTGCATCCCTGTACATATAAAGCCTAGAGACTTGTACAACATGGTTGAAGATGATGTTGACAAATTTCATGTGAAAGCCATAAGTCATGCTCCAAGATCCTAAACTTGAATCCATTAACATTGTAGGCACTATATCGCTTTGCAATATCAATTTGACCCATGGCTAAGAATTTGAAATCAGTTGAGTGAAGGCTATTTGAGTCATTCCTTGTCTAAAAGGAAAAAAAAAACATGTCGAAGTCAATTATCAATTATAACATAGAATGAAATCAATCATCACTGGACCCAATATACGTACACGACGTGAAGACCAATCTGCAAATTCCCTATGAACTATCTTGTCTATAAAAGATGATTGTCGACTCCGATTTCTCAATTGTCTCCGTATAATGTCTCTAAATTCCCTACACAAAGTGTCCAAATTATACATAGTTACTTTCTAATAAAATACTAATTAATACAATTGATCAAGTGAATATAATTACTGAAGAAATGGGTCAACTATGGCACTGTTTGTTAGGATATGATGATGTGCCTGTAACTTTTCCTTTTCAAATAAAGTGAAATAAGTGAAACCTCCAACTGCTTTTCCGATCGGTGGGAATAAAGTACTTATAGTACAAGAGCCAATGTTTGGTTCATCACTAGCATGACGCAATCTATTGAACACAATCTCAATTCCATCTAAGTATCTAGAACAAAAAGTTAAGCACTCTTCTGCAAAGTACCCTTCAGCTATTGAGCCTTCAACTTGTGCCTTATTATGCACATAAGACTTCAATTTTCCCAAGTACCTCTCAATAGGATACATCCACCGATATTGGACAAGTCCTTCATGCTTGGCATCTTCTACTAAATGCACAATCAAATGAACCAGCACAGTGAAAAAAGAAAGAGGGAATAACATCTCCATGTGACATAATGTGAGGACAACTCTATCTTGTAATTGGACAAGTTCATCTATCTTCAAAACTTTAATACATAATTTTTAAAAAATTTAGCATAAATCAATCAAAATAGAGGACACTTCTTTAAGGATTGTCTTTCTTATTGCCAAAGGGAGAAGTTGATCCATCAACACATGTGAGTCATGACTTTTTAGTCCTCCAATCTTACGTTGTTTGACATCAACGCATCTACTAATGTTACTTGAGTAACCACCAGGTACAATTATATTCTTCAAACTTTTTAGAAATATATCCTTATTTACATTTGACAATGTATATATAGCAGGAAGATATCTACCATTCTCGTCAAGCCACAGATCTGGTCTAATACCCCAAAGTTGTAAGTCCTTTCTTGCCTTTGGATTGTCTTTGCATTTATTATTTGTACTATCATTCAACAATGTAAACAATATATCGTCACAAACATTTTTTTCAATGTGCATAACATCCAGATTGTGGTGCAATAAGTTATCTACCCAATAAGGAAGGTCAAAAAATATTCTTTTCTTTCGCCATTGTAGAGTCTTTACCTTAGGATGATCAAGTGTGCATTGTCTTTTTGACCTTTCTTCAACAATAGGTTCTTTCCCAAATTCAACGCGAAAATTCCCAAGTTGTTGTAGGATATCATGTCCTAAGATTGCCACTGGTTGGCTTCTATTTTCAACAGTTCCATCAAACCTTTTATGAGTCAATCTAAACTTATGTCTTACACCTAACCGCCGACGATGACTTATAAAACAAAATTTCCCACCTTTGACAAGCTTCTTAGGAGTAGTGTCAAAATTACATCTTGAACATGCCAATCCTGTATGTGTGTTCCACCCAAATAAGGTTCCAAGTCCTAGAAAGTCATTAATAGTCCACAATATGGCTGCATGCATATCAAATACTTCATTCCCATATGAATCAAAAGTTTTGATGTCAGTGTTCCACAACTCCTTCAACTCTTCTATTAATGGTTGTAAGTAAACATCAATATCATTGCCCAGTGCTCGCTTTCCAGGGATGTTCATGGACAAAATGAATGAACTTTGTTTCATATACATCCAAGGAGGAAGGTTGTATGGTATGAGAACAACTGGCCAAATATTGTGGTTGGTGCTCAAGTTCCCATATGGATTGAACCCATCAGTAGCTAAACCAAGTCTCACATTTCGAGGGTCTAAGGCAAATTGAGGGTGCATCAAGTCAAATTTCTTCCATGCTTTAGAACATCTTGGATGTCTTAGCATGCTCTCATCCGTACTTTCTTATGCATGTCATCTCATATGCTCAGCTATTTTAGATGACAAAAAAATCCTCTGTAATCGAGGTTTCAAAGGAAAATACTTTAACACTTTTGCAGTAATCTTCTTCGCTTATTAACAACAACATCGTCACCAATTGTATTTCTCTTTTTTGGCTTTCGTCTTGATGTCTTACATTTCTTACAAGAATCTTTATCTTTGTCTTCTCCAACATACAATATACAATCATTCGGGCAAGCATCAATTTTGGTGTAATGAAGACCAAGCTTGTTAATCATTATTTTGGCCTCATAGAATGAATTTGGAATTTTAGCATGTTCAAATGCATCTGCTAGCAACTCCAGTATCATGGACATAGCTTTGTCACTTATTCTGCATAGACATTTGATGTGATACAGCTTAACCAAGAAAGAAAGTTTCGAATATTTATCACATCCTTCGTATAAGCCTTGTTGTCCATCTTGCATTAATTAAAAAAAATTGAACCATCATGAATTCTAGTATGGCTTGACTTTGCACCCATCTCGTCATCATCCGCCATGTTGTTGTTAGATCAATGATTTGAAAATACATCATTAATCATTTCACACACATTATCATTAATTTCAACTCTTCCACCATCTTCTTTGGCCATTACTTGAGGAGTTTCATCCATTACTTGAGGAGCTTCGTCATTTACTCTTCTCTCCCTGTGTAAAAGCCACATTGTATACCCTTTTGGAAAAGGTTAAATAATTAAGTGCTCGTATACTTCTTCACGACCTTGCCATTTCTTAAAATTACATTTATGACATGGACAAACTATCTTTCCCCTGACACCACTATTAGTGAATGCGAAGTCCAAGAAGGTATTCAATCCTCTCATATATTGACTTGTATTTCGAGGCATGTTTATCCATGATTTTTCCATTACAACGACCTCTGTTGATGCCAAGAGGATTGGAAGGTTAGAATAAGTGACGATATTCAACGAAATAAACTACATGAGATGAATTTACTAAACTGATTATAAATTTGAAGACTGAAATAGTCTCACTTACTTATGGAATTGAAGAAATCAAAACTAAGTAGTTCCCCTACTTAATTATGAAATGGTTGACTTGAATAATTTAATATAAGTAATATACCTACTTAATGTTAAAAGTAAATAATGGTTGACTGGAATAATTTAATATAAGTAATATACCTACTTAATGTTAAAAGTAAATGACCTGCATTTTGCATAATGCTGAATCATAGATACACATTCTCAGATATAATGATTCTTTAATGAAAAATCTAATCTATTTAGCATCTAATATAATTTAATCAATTTAATGAACAATCTAATCCTTCTATAATCTTAACTTACTAATAATTAAGCGAATGTGGTATGCACCTGGAACCTATCCAAGTTTCTTTACAAAATTTTCAACTTGGGCCTATTCTCAGTCCAACACTATCTCTGTGCCGAGAGGATCCAAGCTGCATTGAACAATAAGTTTCACGAGAATGAGTTAATGAGAGCATAAAAATGATAACCAGCTTTACAAATCCGTATTTGATAATTTAAAATTAAAAACATATATATAATATAATTTGTTAAGAGGGTACTGCTACTATTTTTATCAGTGAAGAGTAGTATTATGCAGTATAATATAATCAAATTATATCCCAAACGTAAACAAGGAGCAAGCAAGCTTCCACCACCCACCCTCTCAGAAACTGAAAGAATAAGGGTTTGGGGGTGGATTTAAGATTAATCGTTTCTTTCAATAAAGGGATTGTAGATAAAACCAATAATTGAGGAAATAAAATTACAAAGAAAAAAACTGATGTCAGGACTTAGAATACCAAGTTACAAATGAAACTAGAAAGAAAAAACCTACTAGTGAACCAAATATTTTCTGAAATTCCCAAATGCCTTTCTCCACTGAACCAAGTGGTTTTGTATAGAACATTCAAACCTTCATTTACACTTCCTATCCTACCTAGCCAGAATTTATATTCCTCAATCTCCAACAGATTCTCTTCAACCAACAGTAACCTCATACGAAATTGGCAACTAATCTTCACCTACCATTGACCATTTCGGAAAATCAATCAGAATCATCATTCATTTGTTAACTAACCAATGATCTGAATGTTTATCCATCTAACTTTGCATTCACTAAAAACAAATCAAATGAAATTTTATTACTAAAAGTTTTGAGATGTGACATATGCTAATGCATAAATTATTGAAGACTAATAGAGCATAACTTTCACAGCACAATGGCCATATCGAAGTCAGATAAACAAATTAAATTGGATATATCAATTGTTCATCAGTTATCTTCTTGTCCAGCTCATAAGCCAGAACCACTAGAGTAAATTCTACAAAATATACCTTCTCATGTACTGATTTCTTGACGTTTTTCACGATGAAAAAGAAACTTGATTACTTTACTAAAATAGTTACCTTCTTCAAATCGTTGAGGCTTAACATGTTTTCAAATGTAAAAAAAATACAATGAATTCAAAACCATAATCACATACATGTTATAATGTCCTGATATTTCAATACGTTTTCCTCTTTTTCTTTGTGTGCTAATTTTTGTGTTAATATGACCATTTTTCAATAAGAATCTTTAACTTTATACTAGCAAGTTTTGTCTATAGCCATACATGAAAACTTTGCCTAATACATGACCAGTTTATAACTATTTAAATATGTTGAATTGAATAAGTTACAAGAAATAAATTAGGGATTTAGCTACAGTGGCAAGTGATGTGACGTGCTGATATATAAAGGCCTAAGAAAGAGTAATAGTTAGTCTAGATTTAAAGAATATAACTATTCTTTAATATCCTCGACTCTTGACCTATTGATACATCATAGGAGCATTTGGTTTATGATGAAATTTATATGTCTGTATATTGAGATACATTTACCGAGTGCTTCCGCCCTTCGATAATTACCTAAAGTGGATAGTTATCGAAGAGCAAAAGCCTTCGGTAAGTTGGAGGCAGATCTAAGAAAAAATTGTATTTTTTATGAAACCAATTTATTCACAACACAAATAAACCTGCATAACATTTTCCAAGCACATACAGACCTGCATAATGTGCATCTCAATGATGCAATCATTGATCAGAAAAACAATATAACATTTGACTCATCCATTAATCCATAGAACATGTATTTATATTTAAAACATAAAACAATGTAACATAATGATGTTCTAACATCCAAATCATCCAATTGATCTAACATCCAAATGATCTAAACTCCAAATGTTCTAATATCCAAATGTTTCTATAACAACTAATAACAAAATGAAACTAATAATGTACATAGTTATCATCATAATGATCTTCATCATCCTGCTCCTCTATAGATGGCTGAATTGGTGTGGGTTGGACTGATGTCGGCTGGATTGATGAGGGTTGGACTGATGTGGGTTGTTGAGGGACAGCGGGTGACGAGGAGGGTCGTGGTTGGGTCGGAGGGATATTGAACTCATCCTGTGAAGTTTCAAGCAACACTATCATGACCAGGGCCTTAAAGTTTGTAAACTATGTTCTCAAATCAGTGATTTCCTGGTCACGTTGCTCTAGTGTCTGCGTGAGGCGGAGAACGACCTCGTCAGCACTAGTGGTGGAAGAAGAAGGTTGGTGCTTCAGAGTACCTCCTCTCGATGTTGTATAGTTTGCAGCAAGTTGTCATGCACCGTACACTCGTCCTTTTTTCTTCCCCCCAACGATGTCGACCCAACACTGTGTCCTACGGATGTTGTCTTCTGTATTACTCGCATCATCCAGTGTATGAGCTGACTCATGTTCAAATCTAACCTATGAAAGTCTCATAGAAAATTGTTCCTGTTGAAACATTAAAAGCAATGTTAGGGAATGATAGAATAACATAAATGAAAAATTTGTAATAGTAATAGTGTTATTTGCTTACATGAGTCTTCCGAGATCTTTCATTAACGAATTGATTAGTTACATGAGTCTGTGCAAAGACCTCATCAACATAGACCGCCCGTCCCAAAGCTTGTGTCTGTAACATAATTTAGAATTACAAGTGTACATATGAAATAGAAAATACATAACTTATATATGAAAGAAAAAGTTATGTAATGAAATTTTACCATACGAATGGCATGCTCATGAATGGTTATCGACCCACCAGTATGCAGGGTGCCACCCTTTTCAGATGCTCTGTTCCTCTGGGCTTTGACACACTTCTTGCAAAAATTTACTGTATTCCAATGAGCCAGTAAAGAGTTCCAAATTTCTTCGTATAGCCAGTAAGGGCGCTCTCCTGCATTGCGGGCATCCCTAAACATCTCTGACAAGCGATGAGATGCTTTCATGTGGAAATTTCTTTGTATCGGTGTTTCATGTTCAGGTTTCCACTGTACCTTCATCTGTAACATTAAACAGAACAAACATTGATTAATGAACATACTAAAATAAGAGGGACAATTAGTTTAATGGATTGTTCACCTGAAAGCGCTCCCAGAACGACTTTGTGTCGTCATCAGGTATTGCTCCCCAAGTAGCCCATGGACTTAAAAAAACTTCCTTAATTGAACGTGAGATGGCCTAGGAAGCAACCCTAGATGGAATAAACTTGCATAATAAAAGTCATTTGAATTACAATAGGGTTTAAACATCAAAATGGTTAAACAAGGGATTAAAATCTTACCCTTTACCATCACCACTTGAATCTGGATCAGCAGATGGTGTGACAGTCTTAGAAGGTGGTATACAAGATGAGGAAGGTATAGAAGTAGGGTCAGGGAGAGGAGTAGGGGTAATAACCACAGGGGGAGGAGTGGGTGTATTGCAGAGCTAGGAGTAGGGACTACTACAAGGGTAGGAGGCTGTATTGTAAGGATAGGAGGAGGCCCCAGAGATGATGTACTGTGGGCAGCAATGGTAGCTAGTTTAGCATGCACCCTAAGTACATCCTTTGGTGCCTATGGTTGCCTCTTTTTAGGCCTTGCTACCCCCTTTCCTTTATCAGGACGTTCTGAACCTTGTATTGTCATTACTGCATTGAAATGGTTACAAATAAAGCGAAAAAATAGAAATGAATAAGGAAGGATTAATGGTTTTTAAAGTCAATGTATAAATAATTGCATACAACTTTTAAGATGGTATTTTAGATAACTCTATTCAGATGATAGTTCAATTTGCTACAATAGATGTCCAACATTCAATTGTCGTCATCATGATCTTCATCTTCATCTTCTTCTTTTTCATCATTGTCATTATCATCATCATCTTCTTCTTCTTCTTCTTCATCGTCATCATCTTCTTCTTCCTCTTCTTCTTCTTCTTCATCACCTTGTATTGTTGCTTCTAATTCCTCTCCATCACCATCAGGGTCGACCAATGCGGTTATACATTCAACTTCAATAATTTCTTGTGGTTGTGACATTTGGTCAAGTTGATAGGCAACATCTTCCTCAACCTCATTTGAGTCAATGCGACCTCTAAGCTTGGTTTGTATTGCTACGGCCCAACCACGCTTGTCAATATTGCGGAATGGTGGATATGGCACATAATAAACCTGTCTGACATTAGTTGGTAGAATGAAAGGATCAAACGGTCCATGTCTTAATCTCTGGTTGAGTTCGACAATATTAAAGTGTGGATCCACTTTAGTACCAGGTCTAGAAGGATTAAACCATTCACAATAAAAAAGTACTACTCTGTTTCGAGAAGTAGTACTGTTGTACTCTAGCTCATATATTTTATGAATGATGTCGTAGAAATCATCATAACAACCCTCTGTTCAGCCCTTGACATACACACCACAATTTGATGTTTTCTTTCCTTTAGACCATTCATGTGTATGGAATTTGTAACCATTGGTGAAGTAAGTGTGTCATTCTTTGACACATCTCATTGGTCAATTCGAGAGATGTCTTAACTCTTAAACTGTGGAAGTTAATGCCTGATTAAAAACTTACAAAGATACTAAAATATTATAAAAGCAAGAGTCAAATTAACCTTGCTCTAAACATAGAAAAAAGTACGGACCTGATTTCTAAACCAATAGGGAAACTCTGAGTGTACTCTAGCAGAAGTATTTCCTTCTGCGACTTGCTCAACCACAACAAATGAGCTGGTACAAATGAAATTCATTAGTGTATAACAATTGTACCATTGGAAAGATAAGAGATGGATGATGACATACTCAACGTACGACTTAACTTCACTACAATTGATTAAGACATGGACATGAGTAGAGTTGAATTCAGCATCAGTTAACCAATGAGTGAATTCTTTCCCTGCGTGACGGCTTGATTGTTGGAAAACTGATAATGCTCCTTCACGTGGTTCAACTTGCCATTGCATTTCATTTCTAACATGAGTGGGGGACAAAATGAAGTTTTTGAAATAATGTGAACAAAAATACGTTGTCTCTCTATGCAAGTAAGCTACACAAATTGAGCCTTCTACTCTAGCTTTATTTTTAACTAAGCATTTGGATTCTCCTATAAACCTTTCAAATGGATACATCCACATGTATTGCACAGGTCCCCCAAGCCAAGCTTCATATGCAAGATGAATTGGAATATGCTCCATTGAATCAAAGAATGCAGGAGGAAATATTCTTTCTTATTTGTAGAGAATAATTGGGATATTTTCATCCATCTTTTTTAGGGAATTCTCCTTTAGTGTCGTGCAACACAAATCTTTAAAGAAGTTACTGATTTCTATCAGTGGATTTAACACGTGCATTGGCAAACAACTGAACGCAAGAGGGATGAAAGTCTCCATGAATACATGACAATCATGACTCTTCAACCCTTGAATAGTACTGTTCTGAACATTGACACATCTGGACGAGTTAGAAGCATATCCATCTAGCATTCTAATCTCCTTGATCCATCCACACACTATTTTTGCCTCGTCTTTTGACATGGTGTAATTTGTTTTTTGTTTAAATAATTGGTCGTTACCTTGTGCCTTCAACTCTAAGTCTTTTCGTCCACAATACAAAGGTAAATCTTTTCTTGCTTTCTCATTATCTTTTGTCTTACCTATAACATTCATAACTGTGTTGAAGACATTGTCAAAGAAATTTTTTTCCATGTGCATGACATCGAGGTTGTGTCTTAGCAAGTTGTCTTTCCAATAGGGAAGTTCCCAGAATATGCTTATTTTAGTCCAATTATGCCATTCTCCAAACCCTTCTATCCTATTCTGACCAGATTCAGTGACTTTTGGATAGTCTTTCACTCTTCTCCAAACGTGTGATCTAGTCAACTTCGGCGGGGACATATCCGTTTCAACTTGCCCTTTGCGAAATGCCTTTTTGTTTCTTCTAAAGGGGTGATCAATGGGCAAGAACCGTCGATGGCAATCAAACCAACTACTTTCCTGACCATAACTCAATTGGAATGACTTTTGTATGTTCCATGCAATTTGGACAAGTTATCGACCATGCGTGCTCCAACCAGATAACATGCCATATGCTGGGAAGTCATTAATAGTCCACATCAAGGCTGCCCTCATAAGAAAATTTTGCTTCTTTGAAACGTCATACGTCCAAACACCATTTCATAACTTCTTCAAATCATCAATCAAAGGCTCCAAATAAACATCAATCAATGATTTGGGATTAGATGGACCTGGTATTATACACGATAAAAATATGTAAGGCTTTGTCATTGTTGAACAATCGGCAAGTATGACCGAATCGTTTCAAGTAATAAACTCGGTAAGACCAAGTATCGTTCTCCCAAAGGACTCACGGCCTAGTTTAGTTATGTGATTCTTTGATTAGCTAAGACTTAAGGACGAAATAATTGGATTGTATTATGCAAAAGACGAAAATAAACATGTATGCATGAGGTTTTGATCAATGGCAAAAGCAAAAGACAAGCACTTTCAATGAAATATATATATGAATATGTTGTTGGGGGTCAATTTCATCTTATCCACTCTCATATATTTTAGGAATTCGACATTCAAGTCATCATTGTTAATGCCACTCTCTAAATTACCTTGTCAAGAAGGCCTATCCCCAATTACGAGTTCATACAATTCCTAGCATTCCTAGTAATTAGTTCTTTTAGCACAGGAGCTTAACGACAACCAATATAATATTGGGAGTAATTCCCCGGATCTAGACTTCCCCGTACGTTCCCGTATCGACAAAATCAATAATCATGTATTGAATGAGTTAAACAAAGCAAGCCTTGAGCAAAGAGGAAAAACCCTAACTAATGATGAAAGAAAGCATAAGTCTTAGATTAAGATGCAAGCACAAATTCCATATATGAGAGCTTCAAAAGATTACATTGATTCCCCAACAAACATACAAGGTTTAGTTCACCATATTCATGGTGAACCTAGATGAAAAATAATGAAAGAATGAAGGATAAAACCCTAGAAAGGTGAAGAGGTAGCCTGAGCATCCAAGATCCTCCTTCAAAGGGGTGGAAGAGAGAGTGTTTGCTTCGTCTTTGCCAAAGATACAAACCCTAGGACGTCCTAAAGCTTATATACTATTCTAAAATTACAGAAAATCTAGGCCCAAGCCCATAAGTGTGCCGCTCAGCGGTAAAGTACCGCTCAGCGGTGAGTGCGTGAGTAGTTTCTTCCCCTCAGCGGCCATTTTGCCCCTCAACGGTTCCAACGTGAACTCCTGAGTGCCGCTCAGCGGTAAACTGCCGCTGAGCGGTAACTTCGGCTTCTCCTTTTGCACTTTTTGATGTCTTTTCTGATTCCATCTCTCTCCTTCTTCACTTCTTTCACTAAATTCACCTTAAAACCTGCTCAAAAACACTGAAATCAAGCATAAACCTGTCCAACTCTCTTATTTATGAAAATATGAATAAAAGCATGATTTCAAGCTAGTTTCTAAGTATAAAGGTTGCTTTTAGTATCAATTTTAAGCATGAAAATAACAGTTTTTCAACTGTTATCACAACCCCAAACTTAGAACTTTGCTTGTCCTCAAGCAAACAAGATGTAACTCCATCTTCTACCAATTCATATGATGGTTCACTCATTCAAAAATCCTCTTTTTCAAGATAAGTAAAAACTTCAATCAAACTTATGACCAAGAGTTCAATCAAGATGTGCACATGCTTTAGTGTTTCACAAAGTCAGTTAATATCCAACAAATGCTATTTTTCATGAATGATCAATCAATTAAGCATGGATGTTCATGTGCTCATGGAATATTTCCTCACTAGGTAAAGTGTTTCACTCACACACAAGTGTATAAGAGGTAATCACTCATTCACTCTACTATCACAATATCACATGAATCAACTTTGCCTTTCGTTTTACCACAATCAAAAACATTCACAAGCATGCATCATCACAAGGACTTTTCAATGGCTTATAATGTGGCTGGGCTAACAAGAAAATTGGTTTTTCTGGATCACAAAATCCTTGAGTTAAGAGAATCATAACAACATAATTTTTCTTATTCTTCCCAACTTGCCTTTGCATTTGCATTGAGCTTTGCTTCTTTTTCTTTTCTTTTCTTTTTCTTTTTCTTTTTCTTTGCATATTCTTACGTTTTAGCTCTTAGCTCAATGCTTTTCCTTTTTCATGTTCTCCCAACAACCCCAAACTTGAACATTTAACAATAACACACAATATCTTCTACTTAACTCAAGGTAAAGATTTTTAATCAAGGGTTTTCAATTTATGTTCAAGGCTAAGGGTTCAAAGGATAGAACACAAAGTGTTCTCTTTTAGTGGGCTAACTTTATGAATTTGGCCAATAAAAAGGGTTCCAACAAACGGCCTTGATCATATGATGCAAAACAAGCAATTGATTCAATCATAGAAAACCTGGGCAAAGTCATTCATGCTTTCAAAGTAATAGCATTCAATCATACCAAAAACTCTGGAACTCAAAACCTCACATATAAGCTCATTCACATTTGACATACACATCCTGCTTAATCTCAAAACCACAATCATAATATCATGCATTTGTTCACAAAGCTTGTGAATCACCTGTATAAGCATTTTAATGTGCACATCATCTCAACATCAATCAATCAATAAGCATCATCAAGCATTACTTATCAAACAATCACAGTTAATAGCAAACCATCATAACAAACTAGGTGTCTAATAGAGTACATCACACCTAATCTAAAAACATAAAATACTTACAGAGTACTGGGTTGCCTCCCAGTAAGCGCTTGTTTAACGTCACGAGCCTGACCCAAACTTTCAAGGATCAACCAACAACATCATTTTGGAAAATTGTTGCACCTCTCCCCCTAGATAGGGTTTGAGACGTTGACCATTCACCACCCAACTTCTCTGTGGATCAACAGCAACTGGATTAAATATTTCAATTGCTCCATGCGGATGCACTTCTTTTATCACAAATGGTCCTGACCATTTTGACTTCAGCTTCTGATACACGGGGCCCAAGGTCAATTAGTTCAGTGTAGGATTTCTTTTACTTTTATTAAAACATGTGTAAAAGGTGCTAGGCATGTGCTAGATAGGAGGGACTTTTAGTCCTATATATAGACATGTCACCACCTCTTGTAAGATACTTTTGAGCATAATGAATTGTTATTCTGTTGAGAACACTCCAGATCAATTCTACCTTGAAAGTCAAAGCTAGAGAATCCCAAAGGATCTCCTCTAGCCACCTTCCCTTCACACCATCCATTCTCTCATTTTCCATTATCAGATTCTCTCTCCTCCGTAGCATCCAGCTCACGCCACTCTCACCAATTACTAGCGTCCTCGTGGCTTGCGCCTACATCTCTGCCACGCGTGCCTGTGACTCCAACGCTACTCATCATTTTTCTCTCAATCATTCGAGAGAATAAACCATCACTCTCGCGTTCTTCTTTCTTCCAGTGCATCTCCTCCAGCAAACCGTTTCCTCACAGATCTACCATCACAAATCCTCACGTAAGTCATCTCCACCGATCCATATCTCATATTTTCCTTGTCCTTGCCTTTTCACACCTACGCACCGATTCAACCTTTGTTTGGAGTTCTATCTTTGCTTCCACCATCGTTCTTCACCCATTTATTGAGTCAAATCATAATTTCTTTCCATTTCATTGATTTAATCGTTGAATCCTTCTTCTCCACCGATTAAATCCTTCCTTACCTTCAACCCTAGAGTTTTCACCGATTAATCCCCCGAAACCTAGGGTTCTCGAGTAAATCTGCTTCTTTCCGCTGCGCATCGATGTCAAGGAGGCCTCGAGGAGTCCAAATCTCTCAAGTTTCGTTTTCTCCTCGGAGCGTCGCCTATCAGCTTCCCAGGAAATATCTTCAATCTTGAATTGAACAATAGTACCTGTTGTCCTGGATTGAAAACTCTATTCACCAACTTCCTGTCATGATAAAATTTAATCTTGTTTTTGTAAGCCTTGGATGAATCATATGCATGTAATCGCATTTCTTCAAGCTCCAAAATCTGCCTTCTGCGTGTGCATTGAGTTTCATAAGGATCAAAATTCAAGAATTTCAAAGCCCATAATGCTCTATGCTCCAATTCTACTGGCAAATGACATGCTTTCCCATAGACTAATTGAAACGGCGATAATCCCATAGACGTTTTCATTGCTGTCCTATAAGCCCAAAGAGCATCATCCAATTTGAGAGACCAATCCTTTCTTGATGAAGTCACTGTTTTTTCCGGGATCCTTTTTATCTCCCTGTTAGACACCTCAGCTTGTCCATTGGTTTGTGGATGATAAGGTGCAGCTACCTTATGTTTTACTCCATAGTGTTTGAGTACTTTCTCTAGTTGATAATTGCAAAAATGAGATCCTCCATCACTGATCAACACTCTTGGAGTGCCAAAACGTGAGAATATCTGCCTCTTCAGGAATTTAATTACCGTGCTAGCATCATTTTTAGGACAAGCTAATGCTTCCACCCATTTACTCACATAATCCACTGCTACCAGAATATATTCATTGTTGAAAGATGGAGGGAAGGGTCCAACAAAGTCAATACCCCAACAATCAAAAACCTCAACCTCTAAAATACCTTGTAAAGGCATCTCATAACGTTTAGTGATTGTCCCTGCTCTTTGACATTTATCACAATTTCTAGCATGATTATGAGCATCTTTAAATAAAGTTGGCCAATAAAACCCTGATTGAAGGACTTTTGTTGCTGTTCTTTCTCCATTAAAATGTCCTCCATAGGGTGAATCATGACAATGCCAGAGAATTCCTTCTGCTTCTTCATTCGTAACACATCTCCTCAGAAGATTATCTGCTCCAATCTTAAACAAATAAGGATCATCCCAAACAAACTGTTTGGCATCATGCAAAAATTTCTTTCTTTGTTGCCAAGTTAAGTCTTCCGGTATGACCCTTGCAGCTTTGAAATTAGCCATATCAGCAAACCAGGGCCTCTGCTGAATATACATGAGTGATTCATCTGAAAAAGATTCCCAGATTTCAGACTCCTTGTTAGTGACCTCATTGTTGACTAATCGTGACAAATGATCAGCAATCAAGTTCTCACTTCCTTTCTTGTCACGGATTTCTACATCAAATTCTTGCAATAGCAGTACCCATCTAATCAGACGTGGCTTAGAATCTGGTTTTGTCAACAAATTTTTGATAGCTGCATGATCTGTATAGACAGTCACCTTAGACCCAATAAGATAAGGTCTAAATTTCTCTAGAGCATATACAATGGCCAGAAATTCTTTCTCTGTGGTAGCATAATTTAATTGAGCATCATTCAGAACTTTGCTAGCATAATAAATTGGGTGAAACTTTTGTTCTTTCCGCTGGCCAAGGACAACTCCTATTGCATAATCACTTGCATCACACATTAATTCAAAATTTTGATTCCAATCTGGCGCTACAATTACTGGAGCTGACACTAACTTCTTCTTCAATGTGTCAAAAGCTTTCAAACAGTCTTCATTCATCACAAAAGGAGCATCCTTCATCAAAAGATTACTCAATGGTTTAGCAATTTTTGAGAAATCTTTGATGAATCTTCTATAAAACCCAGCATGACCAAGAAAACTTCTAATCTCCTTTATATTTGTTGGTGGAGGTAGTTTCTCAATGACTTCTACTTTAGCTTTGTCTACCTCAATTCCTTTAGCAGAAATTTTATGCCCCAATACAATTCCTTCAGTTACCATGAAATGACATTTCTCCCAATTAAGAACTAGATTTGTCTGAACACATCTTTTGAGAACAGTGTTCAAATTAGCCAAACATCTTTGGAAAGAATTTCCAAAAACTGAGAAATCATCCATGAATACTTCAATACATTTTTCTAAGAGATCTGCTAAAATTGCCTGCATACACCTCTGAAACGTAGCTGGAGCATTACATGATCCAAAAGGCATCTTTCTATATGCAAAGATACCAAAAGGACAAGTAAAAGTCGTCTTCTCCTGGTCTTTTGGATCTACCACAATTTGATTGTACCCAGAATATCCATCTAGAAAACAATAGAAAGCCTGCCCTGATAACCTTTCTAACATCTGATCCATGAAAGGAAGAGGAAAATGATCTTTCCTAGTAGCTTTATTCAGCTTCCTGTAATCAATGCACATACGCCAACCAGTAACTGTCCGAGTAGGAATAAGTTCATTCTTATCATTATAAATTACTGTCATCCCACCTTTCTTTGGAACCACCTGTACTGGACTTACCCATTCACTGTCAGAGATTGGATAGATGATACCAGCTTCTAGCAGTTTCAACACTTCTTTTCTGACCACCTCCTTCATAACAGGATTTAACCTTCTCTGTGGTTGAGCACTTGGTTTATAATCTTCTTCCATAAAAATCTTGTGCATGCAATAAGTTGGGCTAATACCTTTGAGATCTGATATTGACCACCCAATTGCTTCTTTGTTGGCTTTCAGAATTTCTATCAACTGCTCTTCTTCTTGTGAAGATAAAGAGTTATTGATGATGACTGGCTTTGTTCCATCTTCTTCTAGAAAAACATATTTCAGATGTGATGGCAATCTTTTTAATTCTGGTGTCTGTGCTTTGACTGCTTCTTCCTTATCAATTATTTCGAATATTGGATCTTCCTCCGGACTCTTTTTCAATGTTTCCAAGTCCATCAGACATTCATCAATCAATTTCTCTTTTTCTTCATCTAAATCTTCACATGCATCAATGAGAGTTTTTTCCAATGGAGAAATATTTCGCACCATCCTTTCTTGTACCATACAAACTTCATCAAGTTCATCAAATTGAAAACATGCTTTGTCATCATTTGGATATGTCATGGCCTTGGATACGTCAAAAGTGACTTCTTCATCATCAACTCTCAATTTAAGCTTACCATTCTCTACATCAATTAAAACTCTAGCAGTCTTCATAAAAGGTCTCCCAAGAATAAGAGGAACATCACTATTCCCTTCCATCTCCATCACAATAAAATCCACTAGGAATACAAATTTGTCAACCTTCACTAGAACATCTTCAACCACTCCATATGGATATTTAAGAGACCTGTCCGCCAATTGAAGAGCCATTCTGGTTGGTTTAATTTCCAACCCCTGAATTGTTCTGCACATGGATAGCGGCATTAAATTAATGCTAGCTCCCAAATCAATCAATGCTCTTCCAACTTTCACATCTCCTATGGTGCATGGAATAGTGAAGCTTCCTGGATCTTTAAGTTTAGGAGGTAGTTTCTGTATGATTGCACTGCAGTTACCTTGTACATTGATAGTTTCCTTTTCAATGTACTTGTGTTTCTTTGTGAGGAGTTCCTTCAAAAACTTTGCATATGCTGGCATCTGTTGCAATGCTTCAGAGAATGGTATAGTGATCTCCAGCTTCTTAAACAACTCCATGAATCTTTCCAACTGCTTTTCTTTCTCCTTCCTTGAATAACTCTTTGGATAAGGAAGTGGCTTTTCACACTCTTTTTCTTTTTGTCTCTCCTCTCTTTCTTCTCTCTCTTTTTTTCTCTCCTCTCATCTTCTTCTTTTTTCTTTTTCTCTCTCTCAACTCTTTCTTTCCACTCACATGTTTCTTTTTCACTCTCACTCTCATTTTCTTTGTCCTCTCTTTCTTTTTTTCTCTCCTCTAACACTCTACCACTTCTGGTCACAACAGTTTTACACTCCTTTATGAGATTATCATGTTTCATCTTGTCAACTATTCGCTCAACATAGACCTCCATATTTTTAAATGCAGCATCTACATTCTGACAATAAGATGCATTCGTCTTCAAGAATCTTTGGAAAGTCTCTTCAATTTTGTTGTTTTCTCAACTGGAGTAGATTGCATTTGCCATTTTTGCTGTTGCACTTGAACCATTGAGACCTGTTGTATTTCTTGTGGTATTTGAGAAAGCTTCATAATTACTTCTTCCAGCTGTTGAGAGATAATTCTATTTTGAATAAGCAAAGCATCATTTGATTGTAACAACTCCTTCTGACTAAGATATCCTCTTTCAATGTTGAGTTCATTGTCACTAGTAGCCATATTTTCAATAATTTCTGTTGCTTCCTCTGGAGTTTTTCATTTAATGTTTCCTCTTGCTGAGGCATTAAGTATCATCTTAGTTTGTGAACCAAGACCTCCAAGGAAAGTTAGGACTACTTCTTCTTCTTTGAAACCATGCATGACCCAGTGATTCTTCCATGCCCTGCTTAAATGAAGAAATCTCTTGCTTGCCTTTTGTCACCTTGGATTGTGGGAAGTACTTGTTTAAAAATTTTGAAACCACTGCTTCCCACTCTGTGAAACTTTCTTCTGGGAAAGAATTCAACCAAAGCTTAGCATTGCCTCCCAATGAGAAAGGAAACAAGCTAAGTTTGATAGCTTCGTCTGGCACCCCATTAATCTTAACTGTGTTGCAAATCTCATTGAAGGTAGTGAGGTGCTCATATGGGCTTTCATGAGATAACCCATTAAATTGGTTGTTTTTCACCAGTTGAATCAGTGCTGGTTTGACCTCCATATTAGCTGCAATGACTCTAGGTCTAGCTATACTGTTAAAGTGCTGAGGTCCAGCTATATTGGTGTAGTCAGCAAGAGTTCTTCTAACATTGTTGTTCTCCATATTTTCTGTGCTATGAACAGAAGCTTGTGGTGATGATTGTAAGAGAGTTTCTGGAGAAGGGAAAAGTTCTCTAGATGTTCGGATTCTTCTCCTCCATCTAATCTCGTCTAGACCTTCAAGAAGAGGTTCTGTTGTTTTCTTTCTCCTTGTTCTAATTGCTTCCTGCATACACAAGAAAACAAAACCCTAGAAAATATTTGTTAGCACAAAAAGATATAGGAGAAGATAAAAGATTCAGAAGATAAAATAAAATCAAATCAAATCAAATCAAATAAGATAAAATAAAATAAAATAAAAACCGAAAAAATAAAAACAGAAATTCAAAATTAAAGTCAAAGATAATCAATAATCACACAAATTAACCAGTTAAACCACGAGTCCCCAGCAGCGGCGCCAAAAACTTGATGGACAAATTTATGATCACCAAAATATGATGTCACAAACTTGTTGAACAATCGGCAAGTATGACCGAATCGTTTCAAGTAATAAACTCGGTAAGACCAAGTATCGTTCTCCCAAAGGACTCACGGCCTAGTTTAGTTATGTGATTCTTTGATTAGCTAAGACTTAAGGACGAAATAATTGGATTGTATTATGCAAAAGACGAAAATAAACATGTATGCATGAGGTTTTGATCAATGGCAAAAGCAAAAGACAAGCACTTTCAATGAAATATATATATGAATATGTTGTTGGGGGTCAATTTCATCTTATCCACTCTCATATATTTTAGGAATTCGACATTCAAGTCATCATTGTTAATGCCACTCTCTAAATTACCTTGTCAAGAAGGCCTATCCCCAATTACGAGTTCATACAATTCCTAGCATTCCTAGTAATTAGTTCTTTTAGCACAGGAGCTTAACGACAACCAATATAATATTGGGAGTAATTCCCCGGATCTAGACTTCAAAGGGGTGGAAGAGAGAGTGTTTGCTTCGTCTTTGCCAAAGATACAAACCCTAGGACGTCCTAAAGCTTATATACTATTCTAAAATTACAGAAAATCTAGGTCCAAGCCCATAAGTGTGCCACTCAGCGGTAAAGTACCGCTCAGCGGTGAGTGCGTGAGTAGTTTCTTCCCCTCAGCGGCCATTTTGCCCCTCAGCGGTTCCAACGTGAACTCCTGAGTGCCGCTCAGCGGTAAACTGCCGCTGAGCGGTAACTTCGGCTTCTCCTTTTGCACTTTTTGATGTCTTTTCTGATTTCATCTCTCTCCTTCTTCACTTCTTTCACTAAATTCACCTTAAAACATGCTCAAAAACACTGAAATCAAGCATAAACTTGTCCAGCTCTCTTATTTATGAAAATATGAATAAAAGCATGATTTCAAGCTAGTTTCTAAGTATAAAGGTTGCTTTTAGTATCAATTTTAAGCATGAAAATAACAGTTTTTCAACTGTTATCAGTCATACACATCTCAGGTGGTAGATTGTATGGGGTAACTATCACGGGCCAGCATGAATATGGTGATGCAGACGCCTGAATGTACGGGGTAAACCCATCAGAGCATAGACCAAGTCTGATGTTACGTGGTTCACTAGCAAAGGATGGATGTTTACGATTGAAGTGCTTCCAAGCTTCACCTTCAGAAGGATGACACAAAAATCCTTCAGTTTTGTTACCATCATGCCATGTCATGTGTTTTGATGTTTGCATTGAAGTAAACATTCTTTGTAATCTTGGAATTATAGGCAAGTAGAACATGGACTTTAAGGGAATTGGTTTTTTTTGCCTCCGTCCAGCATGCATCGTATGATATCGAGATGAGCCACAAAACTTGCATTCAACCAACAATGCATCATTTTTGCCACTGTCATTGTCATAGAATAACATACATCCATTGATACAACAATCAATCTTCTTGACTTCCAATCCTAACTTTGAAACACATTTTTTGGCTTGGTAATAATTCTTCGGCATAAAATTGTTTGGTGGTGTCAAATCTAACATCAATTTTGTATAGAAGTCCACTGCTTGAATGGGAACGTTCCAATTAGATTTGCCAGCCATGAGTCTAATGCATACTGACAATTTTGACTCAGATGAACCTTCAAATACAGGTAGATTTGCCTCTGTCAGTAAATTGTAAAACCTTTGAGTGCTTTCATTTGGAGACTCTTCATCATGACTATCGTTTACTTCTTGTTCAGCATGGCGATGAAGAGCATTGTCGACCATCTCTTGCATAGAGGCAAATTGATCTATCTTAGATGTATGTACAATAGTATTCGAACCTGATGCATGGACATCAAATCCCTCCATCAAGAGCATAATATTGATATCGTCGGGCCGTCTCCACAAACTCTTCAACTCCGATGACAAAAGATTCCTTCAAACATCTCCTTCCACTATAACAACGGTCGTACATCCATCCACGATGGTTGGGAAAATGGGCCATGTTCTGTGACAAGCCAAACAAATAAAAACTTAGCCAAAACAGCAACACTCCATGTGACATAAGTAATAAACCTATTACTACTCAAGTAGAACATGGAAGGCAATTTGAACATTATTGTCATAGGCATTCAATAAGGGCATGCAAAGAGAAGTCCTCAATATTGAAATGCCTTTGACATCCTAAGTGGTTGTGTATTAAATTTGAGGGAGTCAATTTTCTGACATTACTAAAGTTCTCTTTCCACATATTTTGTACAATGTAAGTGTTTAAGGTACTTTTACCCTTCTCATTCCATTGAGAATGTGTGTAGTACCATAGGACTTTAAATGACTACTTAACTTAATCAAGTTGTAGCCTAATAAATGAATATACAATATACAAGAACATACAATATATACATCAACATACAACATATACATGAATACACAGTCTTAGGTTACTTTAGGTCAATTCTCATTTTTTCACCTATTTAGTACACTTTTTAGGTTTAAGTAGCCAAATTTTGAGATTGTGTTACTTGATCCAATTTGACATCTTTCTTAACTTTATTTAAGTACTTTAAACTTGTTAGGATAAGAACATTACACTTTAGGTCTATTTCGAAATTGTGACTTATTTAGTACACTTTTTAGGTTCTAGGGTGTCATATTTTGAGTTCTAGGTTTTTTTTGTAGTGTGAGTTTCTAGTTAGCATTCTTTTACCATTCTAAACTTCTTAGGATAGTTTCTTTGTAGTTTCTTAGGCTAGTTTAGTGTACTTAGCAAAATTTGACCATTCTAGTGCATTCTAATTTAGTGCAGTTTGAACCGTGCTGTTTGAGTTGTATGTGAATCTAATTCGAGTTTAACTCTACCTAGCTGCTGGTTTCCAACTTGGTCTTGTGTAGTTACACATTCTAGAGTCACTTTTAACATTGTCTAGTCCATTGAATCTTATGAACTCAGTTTTGGTGGTGTGATGGAGTGATTTTTCTACATTTTTGGCCATAACAAAGTAAGTTTTCGAATGATAGCATTTCTATGTTGTGTGACAGTTTGAGCAAGTCTAAAATGATGTTTAAAAGTTGATAGCAGAGTTCAATTAGTGATATAATGGTCTAAGTGCATAATAATATACTAAACCATCAATTTTGAGTAAAAATTGGGAAGTGGCAAAGTGTTTTTGAGTAACAGTTTGGATTTGAGCCAATTCAAAGTTTGAACTAGTTTAAAAACACTAAATCAAGTTGCTGGAGTGATTAGTTTTTAGCTATAGCCACTGTTGTGACATTTTGTGTCTTAAACCACCAAATTGTGAGTCATTTTTGTGGCAAGAATGAACCAGAGAACACTTTGAGCCTAATTATTTATGGTTAAAGACTTTGATTGCAAGCCAAAAGCCTACGAATCAAGTTTAAAATTATAAATGTAGATAGCATAAGAAAATACCTCTCCTACAACAATCTGAGTGGTTCCTTGCCTAGAATCTTGGGAAGAACTAACTAGATCTTTAATTACAAGATTTGGGGGAAACATAGGTGTACGTTGAGAAACTGGCAGCATTAAGGCAGAAAGGGAATGTGGAGGAATATATTTAGGATTTTAAAAGATTAATAAACAAGCATCTGAGTTGATAGAGGAACACCTATTGGGCTATTTCTTTGTTAGACTACAGGGAGATATAAGGAGCCAGATTAGGCCCACAACCCCAAAGGGAAGAGGGAGGGTTGAACTAAAGAGGATAAAGAACAAAATCAACAGGCAAGTCATATTTGCCAAGAGAAGAAATGGCTTGCTCAACAAGGCCTATATGAGCTCTCAGTCCTTTGTGATGCTGAGGTTGCCCTCATCATTTTTTCCAACCGTGGCAAGCTCTATGAGTTCAACAGCACCTCAAGGTATATGTACATTCATAAATAAACTCTTTATGCTTATGGTTGTCTCATGTTTGATTGTTTGAATGAGAACACAATAACTAACCTAGATTCCTATTTAGAACTAGAAACCAGAAACAAGATCAGACAAATCAAATGAAAGAAGAAAAATGGAACAGAATCTCATGTTTCTCATTATACAATTACAAATTGATCAATTCAATAATCACAACAATACAAAATCACACACCGCACCACATTTCCAACACATGTATATTATATCTGTAGGGTTTCACGTGGGGAACGAAGGAATGTTACCTCGCGAGTGAAGTGTCTCGAACAGGAGTCCTCAAACCGGAAGTGAAGTTCAGGCCAATACAGGTTTGCGGAGGCACGATTGAACTGCAATGGTGGTTCACGAGCTCATGTTGCGGTTGAAGAACAATGGAGGGAGGCGAACTCCAGTACCCCACGCCTACGGCCCTTGGACAAAATAATTGTGACGGTTCTTAGATTGGGGAAATCAAAGAAGGGAGGGAAAATGTGTTTCAATGCGAAATGAAAATGTGAGAGGGAATACCTGATTTTCGCCCTAATGATAATGTGAGCGGCGAACTCCGGCAACTAATGCAGGCGAACACCGGTAGCCAATGATGGACAAATTTGTAAGCACCAAAATATGATGTCACAAACTTGTTTCACAATCGGCAAGTATGACCGAATCGTTTCAAGTAATAAACTTAGTAAGACCAAGTATCGTTCTCCCAAAGGACTCACGGCCTAGTTTAGTTATGTGATTTGTTGATTAGCTAAGACTTAAGAACACAATAATTGAAGTTTAATATGCAAAGACGAAAATTAAATATGTATGCATGAATTGATCAATGACAAAGACAAAAGATAAACACTTTCAAGGAAATATATGAATGAATATGTTGTTGGGGGTCAATTTCATCTCATCCACTCTCATATATTTTAGGAATTCAACATTCAAATCATCATTGTTAATGCCACTCTCTAATGTACCATTCTAGATGGCTTCTCCCTAATCAAATAGTTCATACAATTCCTAGCATTCCTAATGATTAGTTCATGAGTGCAGGAGCTTAAAGGCAACCAATATAATATTGTCAGTATAATATTGGGAGAAATTCCCCGGATCTAGATTTCCCCGTACGTGTCCGTATCAACAAAACCAATAATCATGCATTAGAATGAGTTAAACAATGCAAGCATTGAGCAAAGAGGAAAAACCCTAACTAATGATGAAAGAAAGCATATGTCTTAATTCAAAGATGTACTCAACAAATCCATATATGAGAGCTTCAAGAGATTACTTTGACTCCCCAACAAACATACAAGGTTTAGTTCACCATATTCATGGTGAACCTAGATGAATTACAATGAAAGTATGAAAGAATAAACCCAATAGAGGTGAAGAGGTAGCCTGAGCATCCAAGATCCTCCTTCAAAGGGGTGAAAGAGAGAGTGTTTGCCTCGTTTCTGCCAAAGATGCCTAACTATAGGACGTGCAAGCCCTTATATACTAATCTAGAGTTACAAAAGATTACAAAAGTCCAAGCCCAAAAAGTGTCGCTCAGCGGTATTTACCGCTCAGCGGTGATTGCGCGTCTTCTTTCTTCCCCTCAGCGGCCATTTTGCCCCTCAGCGGTTCCAACGTCACCTCTTGAGTGCCGCTGAGCGGTGCCTTCGACTTCTCCTTTTTGCACTCTTTCTTGTCTTTTCTAATGTCCTCTCTCTTATTCTTCACTTCTTTCTCCAAATTCACCTCAAAACCTGCACAAGAACACTTAAATCAAGCATAAACCTGTCCAGCTCTCTTATTTCTGAAAATATAAACAAAAGGCATGATTTCAAGCTAGTTTCTAAGTCTAAAGGTTGCTTTTAGTATCAACTTTAAGCATGAAAATAACAGTTTTTCAACTGTTATCACAACCCCAAACTTAGAACTTTGCTTGTCCTCAAGCAAATAAAATGTAACTCCATCTCCAACCAATTCATATGATGGTTCACTCATTCAAAATCCTCTTTTCAAGATAAGTAATAACTTCACTCAAACTTAAGACCAAGAGTTCAATCAAGATGTGCACATGCTTTAGTGTTCACAAAGTCATTTAAATTCCAACAAATGCTATTTTTCATGAATGATCAATCAATTAAGCATGGATGTTCATGTGCTTATGGAATATTTCCTCACTAGGTAAAGTGTTTCACTCAACACACAAGTGTATAAGAGGTAAAGTGTTTCACTCATTCACTCCACTATCACAATGTCACATGAATCAACTTTGCCTTTCATTTAACCACAATCAAATACATTCACAAGCATGCATCATCACAAGGACTTTTCAATGGCTTATAATGTGGCTGGGCTAACAAGAAAATTGGTTTTTCTGGATCACAAAATCCTTGAGTTAAGAGAATCATAACAACACAATCTTCTTATTCATTCCCAACTTTCTTTTGCCTTTGCTTTTGCATTTGCATTGAGCTTTGCTTCTTTTTCTTTTCTTTTCTTTGCATATTCTTACTTTTTAGCTGTTAGCTCAATGCTTTTTCCTTTTTCATGTTTCCCCAATAACCCCAAACTTGAACATTTAACAATACCACACAAGATCTTCTACTTAACTCAAGGTAAAGATTTTCAATCAAGGGTGTTCAGTGTATATTTAAGGCTAAGGGTTCAAAGGATAGAACACAACGTGTTCTCTTTTAGAAGGCTAACTTTATGAATTTGGCCAATAAAAAGGGTTTCAAAAACACGGCCTTTGATCATATGATGCAAAACAAGCAATTGATTCAATCATAGAAAACCTGGGCAAAGTCATTCATGCTTTCAAAGTAATAGCATTCAACAATAACAACTCTGGAGCTCAAAACCTCACATATAAGCTCATTCACATTTGACATACACATCCTGCTTAATTTCACAATCACAATCATGATACCCTGCATTTGTTCACAAAGTTTGTGAATCACCTGTATAAGCATTTTAATGTGCACATCATCTCAACATTAATCAATCAATAAGCATCATTCAATCATTACTTATCACACAATCACAGTTAATAGCAAACCATCATAAGGAACCAGGTGTTCAATAGAGTACATCAAACCCTAATCTAAAAACAAAAACAAATAAGTTCAGAAAACTTAAACCACAAAAGCATAATCATATGACAACATTCATCAGTAAATGCTATCTCAGCTCCTCATCAGTCCGAGCTCTCTGTATCTTCCTCTTCCTCTTCATCATCATCTTCATCAAATGCATCCTCCTCCTCAGCTTCATCTTCATCCATGTCTCGGGCTGAAGCTTCAGCTGCTTCAGCTCCTCCATGCCATGGTTCTTCTGGCCAAGCTACCACATTATGGAATTCATCCATAGTCCACCTGTGTGCTGGAGGGGTATCATACATCCCCACTATCATCTCAGCCGTGGCCACCTGCCCTCTGTGGATGGACTGCAACTGAGCACCTATAAGAGACATATACATGTCCCTCATCTGGAATGGTTCTACCTCATGAGTATCAGCAGAAGTCCTGCTCTGTGCTGGCCTTCTCTCTCTACGAGCCTGGCGTGGTGGCACTGGCTGGGCTGCCTCCTCACCTCCACAGTACTGTCTGTAATAGGCCTCATCTATAGCTTTTCTTGGCCTCTCAAATGGTGGAACAGAAGTGTCCACCCCAGCTAGCTTGCAAAGGTGAGTGATCAAAGAAGGATGTCCCAGTGGTGCTTTGTTGTTTGAGGTGTTAGCACACACACTAATCTCATCAGCTATCACCTGATAGCATGGCCTCTAACATAGCCCAAATAATTCTCAGCTGGATAATCACCAATCTTCTTTGCATTGGTGTAGAATTCTTTCACCACAGCTATGTTGGCAGGTGATGGATAAGTGGCTAGCTTCCCCTAATCATTCCCTAACACTTGCTCTCCAAATTGAGGAGCAAAGTTAGGTATCATTCCAACCTTTCTCTCCATTAGAAGTCTCCTGTCCTGAACCACCCTAAAGTGCTTCTCATGTTTCCTAGAGAGGAACCTGCCATTATGGGGCTGCTCTGGTTCCTTTTCCTTTCTCTTGGTTGCCATGGTTTTCAATCTCTTTCCTGAAGAGGATGTCATTCCTGCATTCAAACATAAATCCAAAACCACAGAACATGATGTTAATCATTAGTAAACACAAAACAAAACTCCTTTTGAAGCTAAACCACCGCTGAGGGCCAGAATTTCCCCTCAGCGCCACCAGTGCCACATTCAAACACGCAACAAACCAGAAAAAGCAAATCTGGCAGAGTGCCGCTCAGCGGTAAATGCCGCTCAGCGGTGATCTGCAGATTTTTGCAAATCTCGTTTTTAAACTGTCCTAACTCCACCCAAATGCAATTTTCAGTTTTCCAGTTCATAATCAAGCAGTTTAATCGGTTCAAACATCAAATATATCATCAAATCCTGCATAGAAATCAAAACCCCTAAATATTCATGCTTTGACAATCACAGTCAATTTCAAGAACCCTAGAATGAACAAAATGCATTTTACTTACTTGGGTGGAGATGCTAGATGATATGAGAATGCTTCCAAACTAGAATGCTCTCTTCCAACCCTAAACTTTGATAGCACACTAGTGTAAAAGTGAGTGGAAGAGAAATTTTCTAAAGAGGGAAGAGTAAAAAGATGTGGGAAACCTAAGAGGAGATATGTGGGAGTCTTAATGCAGAGAAGAGCTTGAAAGAATATAAAAACGCGCAGCTTAGGGTTTAAAAATACCCCAATGGGCTCGGGTTCCGCTATGGGGAACTTAAGCCCATCTGCGATAGTACCGCTCAGCGGTAATTGCCGCTCAGCGGCACTTTCGTGATGTGCCCTTCTCCTTCTTTTCTTGACCTACGTGCCTTCCTAGCATACCCCTCATAGGTTCCCTGCAATTCAATGTTAAAAATGCTTATGCAAATCCTAAAAATAAACAAACAGAAAACAATCAATCAACTGGGTTGCCTCCCAGGTAGCGCTTGTTTAACGTCACGAGCCTGACCCAAAATCCACCAACACCCATCAGTAGGTGTTTCAAACTTACCAGCACCCATCAGTAGGTGCAAAATCTTCTCACCAACACCCATCAGTAGGTGTTACAAACTTAGTATCCTTCAGTAGATACTTAACCACCTAGCATCCTTCAGTAGATGCTAAATCCAACAAAATAATGTCCAGAATAATGTTCACAAATTACAAATTATAAAACCAAATCAAAAGTTTGTAAATCTACTGGGTTGCCTCCCAGCAAGCGCTTCTTTAACGTCACTAGCTTGACCCTGTTAAAGCTCACGTTCCATCTTCTTTATAATTGATGTAGTCCTTCCACCAACCTTTCAACTGCTTCCTTTGGACTGTTTTGGACTCTCTAGAATATGGAGACTCTATCTCTATCATCTCCTTCTCTTTAAAGCCTTTTATAACCCACAACTTGTTCTTGAGTCTTACAGGTATGCCAAGTTGGAGTTTTAATTTTTTCCAGTCTCTAGGAACTTCTTCTCCTTTTCCAATCTCTTCTACCTTGGGTGCCTGAAAATACAAACAATGGTTATCAGAAACCTCAAGATTTTTATTTTTACCTCTAGTTATGGGTGCATCTCGAAATGCAGCTTTATAACTGGCTTCTTCCTCCTTTGCTTGTGTTTCATCTTTGAAGACATCCACCACCACTCTCTCCTCTCCGTCTTGGAGAACCACTATACCTTCATTCACATCTATGATAGCCCTGGCCGTTTTCATAAACGGTCTTCCAAGTATAAAAGGTATCTTCTCGGTTTCCATCTTCATCACCACAAAGTCTGCCAAGAACTGAAGTTTGCCAACACAAACTACAATGTCTTCTGCAATCCCACATGGCTCCTTTGAAGATCCATCAGCCATTACAAGATTAACCTTTACAGGTTTTATTTCAACATGGCCAATTTGCTCCAATAGAGAATAAGGCATCAAGTTAACACTTGAGCCTAAATCAAGGAGAGCTTTCTTTACCTTTTTCTTCCCTATAATGCAAGGGATAGAAAAACTGCCTGGATCTGCTGCTTTTGGTGGGAATGATTCTTTCTTAACAGTTATACACTTTTCTTCCTCATCCTCTCTACGTCTTCTTTTTGTAGAGGTTCCTTCATCTGATTTGGTGTAAACTGCTATTTTCTGTAGAATTTGTTCCCAAGGAGCTTCATTATCAACCATTTTGAATAAATCTGTGAAATCCATTGGTTTCTCCTGATTTGTTAGAAAAGGAAAAGTGTCCTTTCTTTCTTCTTCTCTTCTCTCTTCTGTTTCATCTTCTTCCAACTCAATGATCTCTTCATTTACACTCTTGACCACTTTGCACTCTTCTCTGGGGTTAACCTCAGTATTAGCCCCAAAGTTTCTGTTGGGTCTTTCTTCCAACTGCTTGCTGATCTGACCCATCTGAATCTCCAAATTCTTTATAGCAGCTTCAGTGCTCTTTTGAGAAGATTCAGTTTTCTGGATGAATTGCTGAAGAGTTTCTTCCAACCTTGTTGATCTGTCATTAAGCATAGATAATTGTTGCCACAAGGTTGGTTGCTGCTGCTGCTTATTATACTGATTAGCCTGCTCAGTTTGTCCTTGGCCAATGCTTGGATGTGGTTTCCAACCCTGATTATAATTCCCTTGACGGTATGGAAACTGATTAGCCATGAAGTTAACATCCTCCACGGCCTCCACTGGAAAAGCACACTGGCCATTTATGTGATCACCTCCACATAGTTCGCACAACTGGGTTTGTATCTGGGCAGCAGACTTCAACTCTTTAGGTAATTGAGCCAAAGTTTTTGTCAGAGTCTCTAGCTGTTGAGTTAGAATTTTATTCTGTGCTAGCAGAGCATCATGCGTTTGTAATTGTAGAACCCCTTTCTGTGGCATAGGAGCTCCTCTTTCATTGTGCAGCTCATTATCACTTGTAGCCATATTTTCAATGATTTCAGTTGCTTCCTCTGGAGTCTTCCATTTGATATTGCCTCCAGTTGAGGCATCTAGCATCATCTTGGTTTGTGAACCAAGCCCTCCAAGGAAAGTTAGGACTACTTCTTGATCTTCAAAGCCATGCGTGGGAGTTTTACGTAACAAGCTTTTATACCTATCCCATGCATGTCCAAGTGATTCTTCCATGCCCTGCTTGAATGAAGATATCTCTTGCTTTCCCTTAGTCACTTTAGATTGTGGGAAGTATTTATTCAAAAACTTTGCAACCACTGCTTCCCACTCCGTGAAACTTTCTTCTGGAAAAGAGTTCAACCAAAGCTTAGCATTGCCTCCCAATGAGAAAGGAAACAAGTTAAGTTTGATAGCTTCGTCTGGCACCCCATTAATCTTGACCGTGTTACAGATCTCATTAAATGTTGTAAGGTGCTCATATGGGCTTTCATGTGATAACCCATTAAATTGATTACTCTTTACCAGTTGAATTAATGCTGGTTTGACCTCCATGTTGGCTGCATTGACTCTAGGTCGAGCTATGCTATTGAAGTGCTGAGGTCCAGCAAGATTAGTGTAATCTGCAAGAGTTCTTCTAGCATTATTATTGTTCTCCATACTCCATGTGCTATGAACAGAACCTTGTGGTGATGATTGTAGGAGAGTTTCAGGAGAAGGGAAAAGTTCTCTGGACGTTCTGATTCTTCTCCTCCTTCTACTCTCGTCTAGCCCTTCAAGTAGTGGTTCTGTTGTTTTCTTACTTCTAGTTCGAATTGCCTCCTGCATGCACAAGAAAACAAAACCCTAGAAAAGATTTGTTAGCACAAAAAGATATAGAAGAAAATAAAGATTGAAAAGATATAAGAAGATAAAAGATTTAGAAGATAGAATTAAATAAAATAGAATAAAACCTAATCTAAAAAATAAAATCTAATCTAAAAGATAAAATAAAATAAAATCTAACCTAACCTAAAAGATAGAATAAGAATAAAATAAAATCTAACCTAAAAAGATAAAAAGATAAAATCTAATAAAATAAAATAAAATCTAATCTAAAAAGATAAAAAGATAAAATACAATAAAAACAGAAAAATAAAAACAAAAATTCAAATTAAAGTCAAAGATAATCAATAATCACACAAATTAACCAGTTAAACCATGAATCCCCGGCAGCGGCGCCAAAAAACTTGATGGACAAATTTGTAAGCACCAAAATATGATGTCACAAACTTGTTTCACAATCGGCAAGTATGACCGAATCGTTTCAAGTAATAAACTTGGTAAGACCAAGTATCGTTCTCCCAAAGGACTCACAGCCTAGTTTAGTTATGTGATTTGTTGATTAGCTAAGACTTAAGAACACAATAATTGAAGTTTAATATGCAAAGACGAAAATTAAATATGTATGCATGAATTGATCAATGACAAAGACAAAAGATAAACACTTTCAAGGAAATATATGAATGAATATGTTGTTGGGGGTCAATTTCATCTCATCCACTCTCATATATTTTAGGAATTCAACATTCAAATCATCATTGTTAATGCCACTCTCTAATGTACCATTCTAGATGGCTTCTCCCTAATCAAATAGTTCATACAATTCCTAGCATTCCTAATGATTAGTTCATGAGTGCAGGAGCTTAAAGGCAACCAATATAATATTGTCAGTATAATATTGGGAGAAATTCCCCGGATCTAGATTTCCCCGTACGTGTCCGTATCAACAAAACCAATAATCATGCATTAGAATGAGTTAAACAATGCAAGCATTGAGCAAAGAGGAAAAACCCTAACTAATGATGAAAGAAAGCATATGTCTTAATTCAAAGATGTACTCAACAAATCCATATATGAGAGCTTCAAGAGATTACTTTGACTCCCCAACAAACATACAAGGTTTAGTTCACCATATTCATGGTGAACCTAGATGAATTACAATGAAAGTATGAAAGAATAAACCCAATAGAGGTGAAGAGGTAGCCTGAGCATCCAAGATCCTCCTTCAAAGGGGTGAAAGAGAGAGTGTTTGCCTCGTTTATGCCAAAGATGCCTAACTATAGGACGTGCAAGCCCTTATATACTAATCTAGAGTTACAAAAGATTACAAAAGTCCAAGCCCAAAAAGTGCCGCTCAGCGGTATTTACCGCTCAGCGGTGATTGCGCGTCTTCTTTCTTCCCCTCAGCGGCCATTTTGCCCCTCAGCGGTTCCAACGTCACCTCTTGAGTGCCGCTCAGCGGTAGTTTGCCGCTGAGCGGTGCCTTCGACTTCTCCTTTTTGCACTCTTTCTTGTCTTTTCTAATGTCCTCTCTCTTATTCTTCACTTCTTTCTCCAAATTCACCTCAAAACCTGCACAAGGACACTTAAATCAAGCATAAACCTGTCCAGCTCTCTTATTTCTGAAAATATAAACAAAAGGCATGATTTCAAGCTAGTTTCTAAGTCTAAAGGTTGCTTTTAGTATCAACTTTAAGCATGAAAATAACAGTTTTTCAACTGTTATCACAACCCCAAACTTAGAACTTTGCTTGTCCTCAAGCAAATAAAATGTAACTCCATCTCCAACCAATTCATATGATGGTTCACTCATTCAAAATCCTCTTTTCAAGATAAGTAATAACTTCACTCAAACTTAAGACCAAGAGTTCAATCAAGATGTGCACATGCTTTAGTGTTCACAAAGTCATTTAAATTCCAACAAATGCTATTTTTCATGAATGATCAATCAATTAAGCATGGATGTTCATGTGCTTATGGAATATTTCCTCACTAGGTAAAGTGTTTCACTCAACACACAAGTGTATAAGAGGTAAAGTGTTTCACTCATTCACTCCACTATCACAATGTCACATGAATCAACTTTGCCTTTCATTTAACCACAATCAAATACATTCACAAGCATGCATCATCACAAGGACTTTTCAATGGCTTATAATGTGGCTGGGCTAACAAGAAAATTGGTTTTTCTGGATCACAAAATCCTTGAGTTAAGAGAATCATAACAACACAATCTTCTTATTCATTCCCAACTTTCTTTTGCCTTTGCTTTTGCATTTGCATTGAGCTTTGCTTCTTTTTCTTTTCTTTTCTTTGCATATTCTTACTTTTTAGCTGTTAGCTCAATGCTTTTTCCTTTTTCATGTTTCCCCAATAACCCCAAACTTGAACATTTAACAATACCACACAAGATCTTCTACTTAACTCAAGGTAAAGATTTTCAATCAAGGGTGTTCAGTGTATATTTAAGGCTAAGGGTTCAATGGATAGAACACAATGTGTTCTCTCTTAGAAGGCTAACTTTATGAATTTGGCCAATAAAAAGGGTTTCAAAAACACGGCCTTTGATCATATGATGCAAAACAAGCAATTGATTCAATCATAGAAAACCTGGGCAAAGTCATTCATGCTTTCAAAGTAATAGCATTCAACAATAACAACTCTGGAGCTCAAAACCTCACATATAAGCTCATTCACATTTGACATACACATCCTACTTAATTTCACAATCACAATCATGATACCCTGCATTTGTTCACAAAGCTTGTGAATCACCTGTATAAGCATTTTAATGTGCACATCATCTCAACATTAATCAATCAATAAGCATCATTCAATCATTACTTATCACACAATCATAGTTAATAGCAAACCATCATAAGGAACCAGGTGTTCAATAGAGTACATCAAACCCTAATCTAAAAACAAAAACAAATAAGTTCAGAAAACTTAAACCACAAAAGCATAATCATATGATAGCATTCATCAGTAAATGCTATCTCAGCTCCTCATCAGTCCGAGCTCTCTGTATCTTCCTCTTCCTCTTCATCATCATCTTCATCAAATGCATCCTCCTCCTCAGCTTCATCTTCATCCATGTCTCGGGCTGAAGCTTCAGCTGCTTCAGCTCCTCCATGCCATGGTTCTCAATCTCTTTCCTGAAGAGGATGTCATTCCTGCATTCAAACATAAATCCAAAACCACAGAACACGATGTTAATCATTAGTAAACACAAAACAAAACTCCTTTTGAAGCTAAACCACCGCTGAGGGCCAGAATTTCCCCTCAGCGCCACCAGTGCCACATTCAAACACGCAACAAACCAGAAAAAGCAAATCTGGCAGAGTGCCGCTCAGCGGTAAATGCCGCTCAGCGGTGATCTGCAGATTTTTGCAAATCTCGTTTTTAAACTGTCCTAACTCCACCCAAATGCAATTTTCAGTTTTCCAGTTCATAATCAAGCAGTTTAATCGGTTCAAACATCAAATATATCATCAAATCATGCATAGAAATCAAAACCCCTAAATATTCATGCTTTGACAATCACAGTCAATTTCAAGAACCCTAGAATGAACAAAATGCATTTTACTTACTTGGGTGGAGATGCTAGATGATATGAGAATGCTTCCAAACTAGAATGCTCTCTTCCAACCCCAAACTTTGATAGCACACTAGTGTAAAAGTGAGTGGAAGAGACATTTTCTAAAGAGGGAAGAGTAAAAAGATGTGGGAAACCTAAGAGGAGATATGTGGGAGTCTTAATGCAGAGAAGAGCTTGAAAGAATATAAAAACGCGCAGCTTAGGGTTTAAAAATACCCCAATGGGCTCGGGTTCCGCTAAGGGGAACTTAAGCCCATCTGCGATAGTACCGCTCAGCGGTAATTGCCGCTCAGCGGCACTTTCGTGATGTGCCCTTCTCCTTCTTTTCTTGACCTACGTGCCTTCCTAGCATACCCCTCATAGGTTCCCTGCAATTCAATGTTAAAAATGCTTATGCAAATCCTAAAAATAAACAAACAGAAAACAATCAATCAACTGGGTTGCCTCCCAGGTAGCGCTTGTTTAACGTCACGAGCCTGACCCAAAATCCACCAACACCCATCAGTAGGTGTTTCAAACTTACCAGCACCCATCAGTAGGTGCAAAATCTTCTCACCAACACCCATCAGTAGGTGTTACAAACTTAGTATCCTTCAGTAGATACTTAACCACCTAGCATCCTTCAGTAGATGCTAAATCCAACAAAATAATGTCCAGAATAATGTTCACAAATTACAAATTATAAAACCAAATCAAAAGTTTGTAAATCTACTGGGTTGCCTCCCAGCAAGCGCTTCTTTAACGTCACTAGCTTGACCCTGTTAAAGCTCACGTTCCATCTTCTTTATAATTGATGTAGTCCTTCCACCAACCTTTCAACTGCTTCCTTTGGACTGTTTTGGACTCTCTAGAATATGGAGACTCTATCTCTATCATCTCCTTCTCTTTAAAGCCTTTTATAACCCACAACTTGTTCTTGAGTCTTACAGGTATGCCAAGTTGGAGTTTTAATTTTTTCCAGTCTCTAGGAACTTCTTCTCCTTTTCCAATCTCTTCTACCTTGGGTGCCTGAAAATACAAACAATGGTTATCAGAAACCTCAAGATTTTTATTTTTACCTCTAGTTATGGGTGCATCTCGAAATGCAGCTTTATAACTGGCTTCTTCCTCCTTTGCTTGTGTTTCATCTTTGAAGACATCCACCACCACTCTCTCCTCTCCGTCTTGGAGAACCACTATACTTTCATTCACATCTATGATAGCCCTGGCCGTTTTCATAAACGGTCTTCCAAGTATAAAAGGTATCTTCTCGGTTTCCATCTTCATCACCACAAAGTCTGCCAAGAACTGAAGTTTGCCAATACAAACTACAATGTCTTCTGCAATCCCACATGGCTCCTTTGAAGATCCATCAGCCATTACAAGATTAACCTTTACAGGTTTTATTTCAACATGGCCAATTTGCTCCAATAGAGAATAAGGCATCAAGTTAACACTTGAGCCTAAATCAAGGAGAGCTTTCTTTACCTTTTTCTTCCCTATAATGCAAGGGATAGAAAAACTGCCTGGATCTGCTGCTTTTGGTGGGAATGATTCTTTCTTAACAGTTATACACTTTTCTTCCTCATCCTCTCTACGTCTTCTTTTTGTAGAGGTTCCTTCATCTGATTTGGTGTAAACTGCTATTTTCTGTAGAATTTGTTCCCAAGGAGCTTCATTATCAACCATTTTGAATAAATCTGTGAAATCCATTGGTTTCTCCTGATTTGTTAGAAAAGGAAAAGTGTCCTTTCTTTCTTCTTCTCTTCTCTCTTCTGTTTCATCTTCTTCCAACTCAATGATCTCTTCATTTACACTCTTGACCACTTTGCACTCTTCTCTGGGGTTAACCTCAGTATTAGCCCCAAAGTTTCTGTTGGGTCTTTCTTCCAACTGCTTGGTGATCTGACCCATCTGAATCTCCAAATTCTTTATAGCAGCTTCAGTGCTCTTTTGAGAAGATTCAGTTTTCTGGATGAATTGCTGAAGAGTTTCTTCCAACCTTGTTGATCTGTCATTAAGCATAGATAATTGTTGCCACAAGGTTGGTTGTTGCTGCTGCTTATTATACTGATTAGCCTGCTCAGTTTGTCCTTGGCCAATGCTTGGATGTGGTTTCCAACCCTGATTATAATTCCCTTGACGGTATGGAAACTGATTAGCCATGAAGTTAACATCCTCCACGGCCTCCACTGGAAAAGCACACTGGCCATTTATGTGATCACCTCCACATAGTTCGCACAACTGGGTTTGTATCTGGGCAGCAGACTTCAACTCTTTAGGTAATTGAGCCAAAGTTTTTGTCAGAGTCTCTAGCTGTTGAGTTAGAATTTTATTCTGTGCTAGCAGAGCATCATGCGTTTGTAATTGTAGAACCCCTTTCTGTGGCATAGGAGCTCCTCTTTCATTGTGCAGCTCATTATCACTTGTAGCCATATTTTCAATGATTTCAGTTGCTTCCTCTGGAGTCTTCCATTTGATATTGCCTCCAGCTGAGGCATCTAGCATCATCTTGGTTTGTGAACCAAGCCCTCCAAGGAAAGTTAGGACTACTTCTTGATCTTCAAAGCCATGCGTGGGAGTTTTACGTAACAAGCTTTTATACCTATCCCATGCATGTCCAAGTGATTCTTCCATGCCCTGCTTGAATGAATATATCTCTTGCTTTCCCTTAGTCACTTTAGATTGTGGGAAGTATTTATTCAAAAACTTTGCAACCACTGCTTCCCACTCCGTGAAACTTTCTTCTGGAAAAGAGTTCAACCAAAGCTTAGCATTGCCTCCCAATGAGAAAGGAAACAAGCTAAGTTTGATAGCTTCGTCTGGCACCCCATTAATCTTGACCGTGTTACAGATCTCATTAAATGTTGTAAGGTGCTCATATGGGCTTTCATGTGATAACCCATTAAATTGATTACTCTTTACCAGTTGAATTAAGGCTGGTTTGACCTCCATGTTGGCTGCATTGACTCTAGGTCGAGCTATGCTATTGAAGTGCTGAGGTCCAGCAAGATTAGTGTAATCTGCAAGAGTTCTTCTAGCATTACTATTGTTCTCCATACTCCCTGTGCTATGAACAGAACCTTGTGGTGATGATTGTAGGAGAGTTTCAGGAGAAGGGAAAAGTTCTCTGGACGTTCTGATTCTTCTCCTCCTTCTACTCTCGTCTAGCCCTTCAAGTAGTGGTTCTGTTGTTTTCTTACTTCTAGTTCGAATTGCCTCCTGCATGCACAAGAAAACAAAACCCTAGAAAAGATTTGTTAGCACAAAAAGATATAGAAGAAAATAAAGATTGAAAAGATATAAGAAGATAAAAGATTTAGAAGATAGAATTAAATAAAATAGAATAAAACCTAATCTAAAAAATAAAATCTAATCTAAAAGATAAAATAAAATAAAATCTAACCTAACCTAAAAGATAGAATAAGAATAAAATAAAATCTAACCTAAAAAGATAAAATCTAATAAAATAAAATAAAATCTAATCTAAAAAGATAAAAAGATAAAATACAATAAAAACAGAAAAATAAAAACAAAAATTCAAATTAAAGTCAAAGATAATCAATAATCACACAAATTAACCAGTTAAACCATGAATCCCCGGCAACGGCGCCAAAAACTTGATGGACAAATTTGTAAGCACCAAAATATGATGTCACAAACTTGTTTCACAATCGGCAAGTATGACCGAATCGTTTCAAGTAATAAACTTGGTAAGACCAAGTATCGTTCTCCCAAAGGACTCACGGCCTAGTTTAGTTATGTGATTTGTTGATTAGCTAAGACTTAAGAACACAATAATTGAAGTTTAATATGCAAAGACGAAAATTAAATATGTATGCATGAATTGATCAATGACAAAGACAAAAGATAAACACTTTCAAGGAAATATATGAATGAATATGTTGTTGGGGGTCAATTTCATCTCATCCACTCTCATATATTTTAGGAATTCAACATTCAAATCATCATTGTTAATGCCACTCTCTAATGTACCATTCTAGATGGCTTCTCCCTAATCAAATAGTTCATACAATTCCTAGCATTCCTAATGATTAGTTCATGAGTGCAGGAGCTTAAAGGCAACCAATATAATATTGTCAGTATAATATTGGGAGAAATTTCCTGGATCTAGATTTCCCCGTACGTGTCCGTATCAACAAAACCAATAATCATGCATTAGAATGAGTTAAACAATGCAAGCATTGAGCAAAGAGGAAAAACCCTAACTAATGATGAAAGAAAGCATATGTCTTAATTCAAAGATGTACTCAACAAATCCATATATGAGAGCTTCAAGAGATTACTTTGACTCCCCAACAAACATACAAGGTTTAGTTCACCATATTCATGGTGAACCTAGATGAATTACAATGAAAGTATGAAAGAATAAACCCAATAAAGGTGAAGAGGTAGCCTGAGCATCCAAGATCCTCCTTCAAAGGGGTGAAAGAGAGAGTGTTTTCCTCGTTTCTGCCAAAGATGCCTAACTATAGGACGTGCAAGCCCTTATATACTAATCTAGAGTTACAAAAGATTACAAAAGTCCAAGCCCAAAAAGTGCCGCTCAGCGGTATTTACCGCTCAGCGGTGATTGCGCGTCTTCTTTCTTCCCCTCAGCGGCCATTTTGCCCCTCAGCGGTTCCAACGTCACCTCTTGAGTGCCGCTCAGCGGTAGTTTGCCGCTGAGCGGTGCCTTCGACTTCTCCTTTTTGCACTCTTTCTTGTCTTTTCTAATGTCCTCTCTCTTATTCTTCACTTCTTTCTCCAAATTCACCTCAAAACCTGCACAAGAACACTTAAATCAAGCATAAACCTGTCCAGCTCTCTTATTTCTGAAAATATAAACAAAAGGCATGATTTCAAGCTAGTTTCTAAGTCTAAAGGTTGCTTTTAGTATCAACTTTAAGCATGAAAATAACAGTTTTTCAACTGTTATCAGCCAACGACCAAGATCCTTCGAGAAAATTACTCTAAGGACATTCTTGGAATGGTCGGCCGAAGGACGAAGATGGCTTCCTTGATTGAACGACAAGGCTAGAGCGCAATGATGGTGGAGGGAACAGTGTGCACAAGCAGTAGAGAGAGTTAGGAGAAGGACTTAGGGGAAGAAAGTGTTGGGAGATTCTGAATATTGGGGGGAAGAAGAGCTTTCGCGAAATGAGGGGGAGGGAAAAATTTTCTTATACACCAACCATTTACCGAAGGTCAAGTTCCTTCGGTAATGTCCCATGTCGATTACCGAAGGCCGAAATCCTCTAATTATGTACTACTTTAGAGATCGTCGAAAAATCCTTCGGTAAACAAAATTTACCGAAGGCCTAAGGGTTGTCGGTAATAGCCCGCCGGCAATCCATGAATTTCGTGTACTGTGGTTGAAAATTATTTTGAATGATCTAAAAGAAAACTGTGAAGAACTATGAATCTTTATTATGATATAAGTCAATTATTAGTATTACTCACAATCAAATTCAGTATTATAGGATAAAGCATATAGAGATAGATCGACAGTTCGTCAAAGAAAAACTAAACAATGGTTTGATGAGAAAAATCATTTCTAGCATGGGAATCCTAAGCAGGAAATATATATATTAAACATAAACTTCAACGAGAGTAACTATATTCTTAATGTACCTGGACATCAATGTTACTGGGATGATTGGAAGGAACAACAACTCGTGAGTCAACATTTAGAAAAGTAGTTTGAGATAAAACTCAGGTTGAAATATTCTTTTAGTATTCAAGTGGCCCACTACAAGTTATTTTCATATGCCAACAATAATCTGGATATTATAACTAGAGAGACTTCCTAACATAGAGAAGTAAAACAAAAAAGTGGTGTAGCTTAATCTAGCGTAGTAGTTAAGTTTCAAGCAACATCATAAGTTATTTGTCAATTCCTGTGGTTGAAATAACTTGAAGATTGATTGTGATGAACCAATGAAATTCTACTGTGATAACATCTCAGAGAGGCAAAAGTAGAGAGAGCGATGAACACAATAATTAAATGTCGGTTTACCTTAATGGTCGGTGCGAGAGCGAACACATGTCAGAGCCCCTCCATTGAAGGCACTCGGACCTCCGACGAACAATAAATTGACGGTCGGCCTCGCTCAACCTAAAAATGCTCCAGGTTTTCGTTCCTAAGCAACAGAAGACCAAGCCGAACCTAGACCGAAGAGTTCCACAAACAATAAGAGTTAGGGCTTGCGGGGAAGGGAGGGAACAACTAGGGTTTCAAGAATGTGGTGCGAGGAAGGGAGAGAACCGCCAGGGCTTGCTAGAAAATCAAATGCAGAGATGAACGCGTAAGGAGGAAGGGAGAGAACTAGGATATGCGAGAAAATCCGATGCAGAGATGAAGGCGTAGGGAGGGAGGGAACAACGCTTGGGTTTGAGAAAATTAGAAAGACTGGAAAATGAAGGCATGAGGAGTAGAAGGAGCTAATTTGGGGAAGAATATTTTCCAGAAAATGATTATAAAGAGAAAAAAATTAAATTCTAGGAGCGGTTTGATCATAACTGCCATTAATTTTCCGGGGTTTCCCAACCCGCCGGAAATTAACCCTCATAAAATACCCAGTGATAATACTTTGACAAGATTGAAGTTACAGATGTTTTATTGAAGAAACTATATAATACAACACTGAGATGTAACTGTACAATTCTAAGTACCTCTCGAAAACAAATACCGAGCCATCAAAATCCAAACTGTTCAAAAACATTCTCAAATTGAACGGATTCAGCCGACGACAGCAAAGTGGCATTCCTCGAATAATCAAAAGAAATATCACAATCGTATAATAGGAGGTTCTCTAACGCAGTCAACTGGTTTTGAGCACCATGTTCATCGTGAATCACTTTCTGAGGCTCCCGCTTGATTGATGCAAGCAGTGGTGAAGGAAACGGGTTTTCTTGTTTGCTATGAAGGCTGTTATCAAAGCTAAGTAACGTGGAAGATGCAGAAGGAGAAAAAGGTTCCATAATAATCTCGGGATTCACAGGGCTTCGACAAGTGTGATGCCCATAATAGGTTGTTCGGTACAAAGGAGGATCATCTTGAATCCTCTGCACCTGTTTCATTGCTGAGCATCTCTGATCAGTCTTGTAAGTGCACCTGTAGTAGCTCCTGCAAAACCATATTGGATTCATCACTCCAAAATCAAAAGAAAGAGAAAATTATAGTTAATTTGATTTGAAACTGAAGAATATACCTTAGGTATTTTGCGTGCAATGTCATTTTTTGTCCGTACTTTCTCCATGCATAGCCATCTTCAATCAGTATGGAGCTGTCCTTCTCCCAAGTTGGCGCAATTGATCTTTATATAAGATACAAAATTATCAATTTAAGAATTCCTATATTTAAGTATTTTCACAACTAATCCAATTATCAAATCGTTAGAATTGTTAAGAAATATTGGGACAAAAATAAGAATCCCAATAAGAGTGTAATCATAGTTATTTGTGTCTTAAACATTTAGCCAAGATACACCCAGCCTCTTTTAATAATCTCTGATATTTTTTACTAATATATCATTATACTATAATGTTCTTAGTAATCATATTATTCATTCGGGTTGATCTAGTGCTGATAAATTATGTATTTTTCATAAAATCTTAAACTTGAACTTCATTAATGTTATTGTATAGAAAAAAAAATCTCAAAAATCATTTTACTATTTAGTTCACTCCTTTAAATATACCATTTTAAGCTCAATTTGATCGAAAGTTACAAAAATTTGTTAGTGTCGAGTTTCCCTAATATTTTTGTGTTTTTTTGATAAATTAAAATAGAGAATGTTGCACTAGAAAGAGCTTATTGGCTCAGTAACTATAATATTGCTATGAATGACTTGAATTATAAAGTTCTTACTTTCTCTTGTAGCACCTTCTTCGGTTATTAGTGTTGAGAATGTTGCGACTCTTGCAGGTTTCATGCAGAGACTCCATCTCAGGGAAACTGGTTGATGATGAGAGAGACGGTGTGATTTCATTGGAGTTCAAAAGCAAAAGAGTATTTGTGAATGAGCACAAGACCTTGCGCACAAGATCTTCAACAAATGGTAACACTGACTTGGACGTACCCTCATCTTGAAGATGAGTGTTCAATTTACCATGACCAAGTGCATCAAGTAACTGGTTTGCCATGTCACGCCCTCTCATCAATTCTTCTTCCATTGCCTTTTTTCCATTTGAAAACTGAGTCTCCATTTTCCTTTCAGGTTTAGGTTAAGTTTGACACTGCAAAAACAGATAGACGCTGCCTTTTATTCAACGCAGCACTTCTTCCTCCACTTGCACATTTTAAAATGTTACATTAGATAGTGTAGACAAAACTTCCACAGCACAAGATTCATAGCTTTAGGACACAAGCTAATGCTTTACGTGAAGAACACGCACCGATGAAAATGTGCAACGTAAGCAATGGTTTTGTCTGATTGGAAGTGTGAAGAAACGAGGAAGGAGACGCAGTGTGGTTGTTTTCAAGGGATTGCATGGTGAGCTCAGAATGGTAGCTTCATGCTGAGATAACAGTAAGGGATTAGACAATAATACCATTTGCTTTTGCGTGGTAGTTTATGTATAAGTTAAGGGTACTTAGGGATATATGCATGTATGGACAAGACCGAGGTAGGAGGGTTGATTCCTTTTCTTGTTAAGATTTAGAATTGTAGATTATATTATGAATTCTATTATTATAGCTATCGTTGTCGATGGTTGATGTGTTTCATTTGTTTGAAAGTTTTGTTGATACGTTTTAAATTTGGTAAAGCTGTTATCTTTTGAAATTTGAATGGTCAATTTGATTATTCTATGTGAACGTGTGTAATTTGGAAAGAACGGGTTAGTTTCTATGTTATCGAACATCCAATATAAGAAAATTAATCCCAGAAAATTTAAAACAAAAATGTTGGAAAATAATGGTTGGTTGGTTTGTTGGTGATGGCTCGAGGGTTCAACTTTTGGAAGGAAACCCTTAGATACTGTGCTATTTTAAATTAAGAAATAACCACTTTTAAAATGTTGGTGTCAGACAACAACTACTCAAAACTAAAATAAAATATATATAAAAAAAACAAAAGAACGAAAAATTATATATCATTCTCTTTAGTTATAAGAAGAGAACAATAACCATCTTTCTCTTCAAAATTGGAAAAATAAATATAAGGAGGACTTAAAGAAGAAATTAACATATTCTTTTAAAAGAAAAACTAATATTCTCTTTCTTAAAGGAAAAACTAATTTTCTCTTTTAATTTTTCTCTCAAATAATAAAAGAAGAATGAAAAGGAAGAGACTTTGGGATGTGCTCCCAAGTAAACATTAAACTCTGAAAATTAAGCCCCAAAGTTTTCACTTATGAGAGACTTCTCTTCTTACAATATCTATTTGAAGATTTTGATGAAATACTATGGTTTATTCTTTGTCACTATATTGCAACACTCGAGATTCGTTTGATGTATCTTAGGATCCTCTTAATAGTACTTCAATACTCTCCACTTAGATTTGTCTTGAACTTACTAACCACTCTCATTGCTTGTGCAATGTCTAGTCTTATACAAATCCTAGCATTCATAAGGCTACCAATTGTTCATGCATACAATATTTGAGACATTTCCATCCTCTTCGCTTCATTGCTAAGACTCATACGTGAGGAAAAATTGATAGGAAGTGGTATAGATATTGTCTTGGAATCTTGCACATTGAAGCGCCACAAAATTTTTATTACGTAATTATTCTAAGAAGGCCAAATCTTTGTTTCTTTATTGTCTTGATGAATTTACATCCATAAAATCTTATTTGTTAGTCCCAAATCCTTTTTATCAAGCTCCCTAGTTAATTGTGTCTTCAATTCTTGGATTTGAGATCTGTTGGGTTCTGCCTCTAACATACCATCAACAACAAGATGATTAAATCGTCCTCACCAAACCTATTGTAGTGTACTACTGTAACCAAGGTTAACAACAAAGCAATTAAATATCTTCTATGAACACTTGGGCGCTCGCTTTAAACTATACAGAGAGATCTATTCAACTTGTAAACCAAATTTTCTTATTCTTTAAATCCTTTTGGTTGTAGCATCATTACATCCTTGCTAACAATAACTTTGTGGGCAGTGGGACCCCACAAGAGATACCCCTTCACATTGTCACTATAGCCTAAGCACTTAATTATTTTTCTAATTTCAAGCTCTACTTGTGTTTTGGATTCCTTGAATATTGGTAACACACTTGACTTCCTCTTGATGAGGTATACCTATAATCTTCTAGAGTAATTATCAATCGACAAAAAATGATTTGCCCTTCCGAGGCATAATATTGGTGATTCCCTCACATTAGAATGACCCACGCCTAATATGTGTTTGTTTCTGGTAGCCACTCTAGCTAACTACAATCTATATTGGTTGTTTATCGCACTATTTTTTCAAAAAGGTAAACCAACCTCCTTAGACACATGTAAGAGATTACGTTCCACAAGGATTTGCAAACATCGTTGTAACATATATATGTCCAAGTCTACGGTGACACATTATTACTGTTTCTTCTTAACTTATCAATGCAATTGTTGCATTAACTTCTTGTAACGTATCTCCTATAAGCATGTACAGATTCCACATGATCTTCTATGTTTTCATCACTACCAGATTCTCTCCCACCTCCTTTACGATTCCATCTTCAACGTGGATTTTAAACCTGAGGCCATCTAATTGCCCAATAAATAATAGATTCTTCTTTAAGTCCTTCAAATGTCATACCATACACCTTGAACTATACGAACAATATCATCATACATTTTTATCTTGACAATACCAACTTAACAAATCTCTAAGGCATGGACATTGCCCATGAACAAGGTTCCACCTAAGATGGATTCATAACTGTAAAACCAATCTCGATTTGAAGTCATGTGTCAAGTTGCACCTGAATCTACTATCCATTTATCATGTAATTCCACCATTAGAGTTAATCATTATTTTGCTAACCAACATATCTTGGTCCTCTGAGGTGTTTGACACACAACCTTGTGTGGTTGATGATTCAAAGTTCTTTCATTCACTCTTTTAGTGTCAACAATCTTTCTTGACATGTCCCCTCTTACCACAATTATAGCATTTGATATGCTTCTTACTCTAAGACTATAATCTATCATAGGTATGACTCCTGTTAGATCTTTATTTTGTTGATCTACCTCTCATCATCACTAAAGTCTTTGCTTGCTTTGAAACTTCCATCATATGCGCTTTGTTTGTTCCCCTGGATTTTCTTCAAGAATAGTTCTAGAAACATCCTCAAAGTTTAGGTTCTCATCAATGTTATAATGTGTTATGTTGATGATGAGTTGATCATACAAATAAGGTAAAGTTTGTAATAAGCTCTGCATGTTCCTTTTCAATTATGTTGTAATTTGCCATTGAAAGTTGGACAAACAACATATTCAAATTGTTGATGTGGTCTGTCACTAATATGGACTCACTCTTTCAAAAAGTATAAAGTTCTCTTTTAAAGAATATTATTGTGTGAAGTAACTTAACTTCATACAATTTGATGAAAGTAACCCAAACCTCCATCTTTGTAGTTTTCTCCTTAATTTAGAATAAAATTACATCGATCTGTCAATGCTAAGCGCAGATTTGCAATATATTTCCTTCCAATTCTGATATGTGATATCCACGGGGTTTTCTTCAATCATCGTTAGACAATTTTCCTTTCTCAAAATTGCTTTCATCTTAAATTTCCATAATGAGAAATTATTCACATTAAACTTCTCTATCTCATATTTTGTTGTCATGACTTTAAAATCGATTTATGCACTTCTCATTATGAATAGTATTGTTTATTGAAACAAGATAAACAGATTGTGAACCAATGCACCAGGTAATTTCCAAGAAAGAGACGTGGGTCACTAATGGACACTCTTAAATACCAAATTTTTCCTTTTTCAGAACTTTCATAGACATGCATTTTCGAACTACCACACTATATCCATATGAAGCACTGTTCTAATGACAATAGCAACAAAATGTAATCACATGAACGTGTGGATTTGATATCACTATTAGGTATTAGAGGAATATCACAACTACTCAAAACCATAATAAAAGATGAAAATAAAAGGAACAAAACAAATGATAGGCAAATAATGAAATTTTATTAAAGAAAGAAAAATTACATATTGTTTTATCTAGTTCTAAGTAGAAAATAATAAAATCTCTGTTATAAATAAGAGAAACAAAGAACCTTAAACTAGAAACTAAACGTCCTTCTTATTTTTTCTTTCATACAATAAAGCAAAAGAAATGTAAAGAAAGAGAAAATAAAAATATTTAGTTCTCAAATAGTAAGAAATATTTAAATTGTTTTTCCATTGTAACTAAGAACATTAAAAGTAATATTCATCTCATCATTATAAAAGTAACTATTTATTTATTTATGTGAGAAAATTCATAGATAAACAGTTTTGAACAATTTGGATTTGTAAAATATGACATAACAGGGTTTTAAGTTCATATTCAATTGTATCTTATAATTATATCCTACAAACTTAATGTTGTTTTGTTAGCCAATTCTTTAAGTTATTTAATTAATTGTTCCTCTTATAAAAAAATAAATTATGTAAATTTATTTCTTGAAATATGGGGAATTTTGATCGCATTGTTATTAGCTTAGGTAGAAGGTAAGATTCAAAATTAATGCTATTAGTATAATGTCCAAGGTTATAAGTCAGTAGTATTATATATCAAATGGTCAATTTAAATGGACATATGATTTTATAGGAAAACAAATAAAGTAAATTGAATTTAAGAGTGTATCATTGGATTCTATTTTGAATCATTCTTCCCCTTTCAATTAATTGAAAGAGAGAAAGACAATGAATTATGGTAAAACAATTTCAATAAATGTATTTGTAACAATCCATTTTAATAGTTTTAAATTACTATAAAAATTATCATACATCTAAAAAACTATTAACTAAAAAGAAATATGTAAGATATTATAATTATTCAATTATAACTATAACACCCAATAAATATATATATATATATATATATATATATATATATATATATATATATATATATATATATATATATATATAAAAGGTCCTATACTATTAAGAGAATAGTAAGCCAAACTAACAACATACTAGAGTTTACAAAAGAATCTATGTACACAAAAAGATAACATCCTATTCTATGCTTTTACACCATCACCATCCAGCATCTGATCTATAGAGACATCCTCATTTGCTCATACCATCAAGGTAACCATTGCAAAAGAGAAACAAACACACAAATAAAGAAAGACAGAAGGGTAAGCTAATTTACCAAAAAGAGTAATCATGTAACATAAACATAGATGTTAACTTACAAACAAGGTATATCAATCAATCCTAAGACATACATTCATAAATTCTAGACTTGATTATCCGAATACATGTATTGATGTCAAACTTTGGCAAGCCACGCACTTGTGTGACCTTTACTAATTGTCAATGGGTTTTACTCTACCACACACAAGGTTAGTCCCTATCACTGTCATAAGAACCATGGGGTCATCCTTATAACATAACCTCCTGCTCCTCTCACCACATATCTCACCCTTCTTTACTTGATATTTAATGGCCTGACAAGATAGGTGAAAAGTTGTTTTGGACGTCATATTAGTGAGGGCCCCGAGGTCTAGGCGAGAATAGACGTCGGTTCCCTAGGTGTCCGACGTCTTGTTTGTTGTTAAATCAGAAATTGAACCCCCGGTTACGCGCACTCCATCGTCTTCCTTCTCGCCTTTTCTATCCATGACGTTGCATTTTCAAGTGTGTTTTTGTCTCTTTTGAACCATTTAAACATACTTTTACTCCGATTAAATTAGTCTTTGATTGATTATCTTCCATTTGAACCGATTAAAATGAGTTTTTGTAGTGTTTTGGTGCAGTTTTTCTCATGTCTTTGGGTAGCGTAGTAGCACTTTCTTCCTTTGCTAGTTTCCTTATAAGAAAAGCTTGCATCTTTTGGATGTTTTATAGCGTTTGAACCCAAAACCGAACCTGGGTCCTTGCCTAATTCTCAAGTCACTGTATTCGTTTTCATTGTCGGTTGGAATGGAACTAGGCAAGGACCAAGATTCGGTTTTCGGTTGAAATGCCATAAGAGGTCCAAAAGACACAACATTTTCTATGACGAAACTAGCAAAGGAAGAAGGTGCTACTACGCTACCCAAAGACACGAGTTGTAATAGAGGTCGGTTAATGTCATGTCCGACGTCTATAGAGCCCTTAGACATCAGTTAATGCATGTCCGACGTCTATAAAGATGTCGGACATGTGGAGTCCGACATCTGATTAACGTCACCCACAAAGACGTCGGGTCTGGATTTGACGTTAAAAGGCCAAAATAACAGACGTTAAATGCCCTTTCTACACTAGTGATTAGTACCAACCATTCAGATATTATATTATAAACTAATCATTGTTTCAACATTCGCATAATCACACATTAAATATAACATAAGTGATATACGAAAATCTAGCTAAAATTCTTATATTTTCACTCAGCCATCAAGTTTGTTCGCTCAACCACTAGATCAACTCGCTCACCTAGTAGTGCCTAGTAGCACACTTGCCCGGCAACTAGATAGCTCGCTCAGCGACAATATGACTAGAACTTCATATTTAAATCTTCCAAAAGTCACCCAACGAGTATATTCTTACCCAATGACTGTCGAGTCAGTGAACTCTCTAATTTTGATCTTGTCCAACGAGATTTTTCTTGCCTAACAACTAGCAAGTCAATAACTCTCAGATTTTAACTTCGCCCAGCGAGTATATGCTCACCTAGCGAGTCTGCATAATTAGGCAGAACAAAATTCTGTAGATTTATGTCATTTCCAACCCTATAAAACAATCTAACATTAACTTCAAATGTCCAAAACAACCAACCATTAAATTAAACACAAATCAATGACTCAATTCACCTTAGATGCAATCTCAATCACATCGTATACCAACATTTGAACATTCAATCAGTACAAAGATTCAACGCCCCCAACTCAACTCAACAGGTCATATTTCATCAACACAAACACGAATATCAACATTTCAACCGATTTCAAGCAACTCAAACATGCAACTTAGATTTTCAACACCCCATGAACTTAAGGTAATTTAGCTTTCCTTGCACGACAAATGACTAAATCGTTCTAGATGGTCTAAAATAGCTCCAATCACACAAGAAGTCCTATTTGCTCCAACGAACAACAAAAACATGATCAGAATACATCATTAGGACCATGGATCAACATAGAGTCTTATAGAAGACTCAAACGTCACATGCAACCACAACAACTCGCATGCAAAGGAAGACAAAATAGACAAAAAAATAATAACAAAAAATCAACTTACTCTATCTCAAAAACTGATCCGTCCAAATTGAAGAGCTCAGCACCATGATCAATCCTATTGTCTCTGTACTTCAATCAAACAAAAAGAGGATGAAAACTCTTAAAAAGAAGTAGAAAACTCTATAAAAATATAAATTTTAAAAGAATAATGTATTTCAAAATAATTAAACTAGTTTATAACAAAATTATTTATATTAAAAACATTAATATTAAAATAGTCGAATTTCATTATTTTTAAACTATTTTTACTCTCAAAATATTATTTTCTTTAAGGGATTTGAATGTTCATTGTCATGAATAATAAATAACTAAGAAAGTAAATATTTCACATAGACTAATTATAGATAAATTTACTGTATCCAAATATCGTAAAACCTATTTTTTTTAAATCAATTTTAGGAAAATAAATTAGATTTAAGTTTACGTTTTAAGAAGATATTAAAACTATTTAAAGCCTACCAGTGAGTGGAAGATAGCAGATCAATACACTCGCTATTTATAGCAAGTTGAACTAATCATTTGAAAAATAAAACATATTAAAAAAATGTAATGCATATAATAATCAGATTCTTTAGCAATCTCTGTCATGTACAAAATAGAGCTGAGGAATTGTAACGAATATTAGCAAATTGTTATGACTCTGTACGTTGTGTAGGTCTTTTTTTAGTTAAAATATAGCCGTTTGTGGTTCTTCACATGTAGATAACAGAAAATTCCTTTATCTCCTCTCTAATCATGTCAAACATAACTCGTAGCTTCGTTATTTTTAAAATAAATATGTATATTATGTGTTATAATATAATAGAATTTATCATATTTATTTATTTAAAAATAATATATTTATTAAAACTTGAGTTAAATTTATGATAGATAGTCTGTGATTATTAGGATAAGTATTAAAGTATCATTTTGTTGTTAGTATAACAAAAACAAGAATTACAGGTTAATACAACTCTTTGATTTTGTTAATTTTATTTGAATTAATGATTAATATATTTGCGTATGTGTTTATTCTTTAATAACCATTCTATAAATTTATTAAAAAATATACTAATAGAATATTATAAGATTTCTTTCAATATTAATTATTGCATATTAAAACTAACGTTAATTTTAATTTTAATAAACATATACATGATATTGTAAAAGATTAAACGCAGACTTAATTCATTTAATAATTACGGAATTCAAATAAAATCAGCATAATATAATTAAATATTTTTAACCATTAAGGGTATTCAATTTTATATTAAGAGCGTAATTTTTTTATTATAATAAAAGTAAAATATATCATTATTTATAAATGAACAAAACATTGATTTTAATATAATTTATTTTTTCATATTATTATTAAGAAAATAACAAATATGTTTCTTATTTTAATTTATATTTATATTACAATCATACTTAATTGTAATATAAATTAAGAAAATTTATTTTAATTAATCTATTTTATTTTATTTAAAAATAATATATTCGGTAATAATTAAATAAAAAATTATAAAAATGAAAATTTTAGAATTTAAAGTATCATAAAATTAAATTAGAAATTATATGATTTAATTTTAAATCACACTCTGATTTTAAAATAAATTGTAACTTTCCTTATATTATTATCATTAAATTATCAATATTACTTCTTATTTTAAATTATATTTAAACATAATAATAATTTAATAAATTTAATTATATATTTCATTTGTATTTAGTACTTTTTATGTTTAGATAATATTTTCTCAAAAAACAAAATTTATAAGTCAACTTATAATTTAGTAATAATATAGTTTTATTACATTTTTAGTATATAAATATTTAATAATTTAAGTTTTTGTTTTTTCAGTTTATAAAAAATCTGTTTCAGAAATTGAAAAAAATTATTAATTTATTAATTTTCATAAATTTCTAATTAAATAAGAAAGGTGAGTAAAAGAAAAGTGAAGGTTTATTCAAAATGTAAGAAACATGAGCGTCATTTTACGAAATAAATTATTATTTTAAAGTTAAAGGTTGTGACTGCCACTAGCATACCTTAAATAAATAAAGCAATTTATCCTTAAATAAAAAATATCCATTAATGATGTATAATAAGGCTTTTTTTTCTTGTATCCTGATATTCTGTAAGGTTTTACCCGTTCACAAATTTAATATATTTTCAAATTTTGCTAACAAAAAAATGGCATGTGTTTCACATCTATACATTTTAAGTTGATCCTAATTTCTTAACATTTAATATATAAATTCTTAATTAAAACCTTGAATAATTCCTTATGTTTTAATTGTTTAAGAACAATTTTTTATAAAATATTGATACACAATTGTGATATTTTTTCTAAGGATCACAGAACTAAGTTCAAGTCAATAAATCATTTAATTGATGGTCAATTAAGAGACTGAATTAAAAAATTATTTAGGATTGAAATCACTCAGAATTTCATTAAAATTACAACAAAATCGTATTTCAACCTAACCTAGCCTAAAGAATCTATAAATTATGAGAAAATGGAGTGAAAGTACATTTAAGCTTCAACATGGATCCATTCCCATTGTGAATCTCCATTTGAAGAAGCTACAAACAAGTTATGTAACTAATTCATACACAAAAGTCACTTAATTTGACTTTGAATAACACTTATATTGTTCATTTGTCATGAAGCCCATTGTTGAGGAAACATGATCCATAGTGGTGTTAGGTTCATGCTTAGTCAAGGTTAGAAATCCTAAAGTAAACTATAATTATGATTTATTATAATATATAATTAATTGAAACTTTTCCTTATAAACCCATTTTATAGAATAGACTTAAGTTTAAACCTATTTTGTAAGATAATATCATAATCAAAACTAGATTTACTGGACAATGTTATTGAATCATCTTTAAATATTTTATTCCTTCGACGAATATAATATTTCGAAGTATGAAGTGTGAAAATTTCTATATGGATTTTCTTACAGTTGTTTTATTCATAATTTAATGGTCTATAATAATTTTATATAATTCTATAGTTATATATATATATATATATATATATATATATATATATATATATATATATATATATATATATATGTATACATGCACATATTTATATGTATAACAAATATTAGCATATATATAGTTCTTATTTCAACATACATAATATATATGTTAATAGAGATTACTTATACATAATTGTTACAACGAATTAGCATAAAATGTTTTTCATTTTAATTTTGCTGTACTAAGATATAACTTGAAATATGTTTTCTTCTTTAATGAGTGTTTTTTATTAATTCATATACATATACTCAAAACTCAAATCGTAATCAATACATTGTAATTTTATCATGATATATTACATTTATATAAAATGAGTATGGCTAATCTCCACTTACAAGGAAACTAACCAGTTTTTCGCAATCGAAGTATTAAATGAGTAATCAAACCGACAATTCAAAGATTACTGCATTAGTTACATTTAAAATATGCCCCCTACCAACAAATATTGTGATTATAAATTATTAGATGGAAATGTAGAAAGATGATGTAACAACATTGCAAGGATTCCAAATTATCCTTTTCATGTTTAATTTACATAATTGCTATAATGACAATATAACCAATTTTTGTATGGAAATTTATGGTTTAATCATTGGCATTAAATTTAAATCCATATTGATGCAACCATGTTTTTCTAAGAAGTAACAAAAGTTATTTATTGTTTTTATTAATCATAAATTTTATACTAACCATAAAATTGGAGATATTTTCTAACAAATAAATAAAATGATGGGCTAAGGTAGTAATCATGTCATCAAATTTAAAAAAAAAAATTGAGTAAATAAGAGGTATTCAATTAAATATAAATTTTTTAAATATTTCAATAAACAAAATATTAATATAAATTAAATAAAAAAAATATTAAATTTACCAAGAACTTAGACCTTAATTCTACCTAATTATTTGTATATAACATTTTTTTAAAATATTTATACATCACCTAGAGAAATTATGGTAACGGTAATAGTTTCTAGATCATTCTAGATAATAACCTAAAAGTCATTACAAAATAAAATATAAAAAGCACTAAGAATTTTATATTAATTTTTATTTTAATATACAAAATAATGAAATAAAATAATTGAAAATTGATTTTAATGTATCATTATAAGAAAACATGAAATTATTAACGGATTTATACCAATAGATCGCAATTTGTTATCATCGAAAAATTGAATGACTAGTTTATTGATAGAAATACTTGTTAGTAACATTGTAACATCCCAAAAATACAATCCAAAACTATATAATAGAATGATCATATTAATTAATAATTAAGATCAGTCTTTACACTAAAAGCCGAACGTACTCTTACGGCCGAATGGTCTTACAAAAAGAATTACCATAAACTATATAGGATAAGCAAACCTGACCGAATGGTTTACAAAATAAAATACCGAACGGTCATACATAACAAAAAGGGAAGGTGATCGAATGACCACCTTACAATAACTAGACTACTGATCGAACGTCCTACTCTTCGGTCTTTACTTCTATCTCGATCAGGTTCTCTTCTTCTAGCGCATCTTCCAACAGTTCATCTCCTTCTACTCATATCCACACGGATGATCATTGCAATGACAAGACCAACGTACAAAACACGACAAGACAGGAAAACACAGGGTAAGCTTATGTAATTTAATTCATGTATAAACATACATTTTCACTAAATCATACACACAAGATATATTTCGTCATACGTTTCATATAAAGCTTAATACTAGACTGACTGTCTGGGCTGTATGAAATTTGTGTAGCTACGACGTTCGTGCACCGGGTGATGTAGTAACTGGAATATCCTCATCAGTTGCCACCCGAGGTTAGTCTTATCTGTCCAAAGTACCCCTAAGGACTAGGACCTCCTACCGTTCCCACACATGACCTACCTTCCTCTACGTGAGGACGAGTACTCACACAACATCAGGATAAACCACCAGCTTAGCATAACCACATTCATACTTTACAATTTCCAATATTCACTCATGAGTCGTTCCTCCCCAGAATGCTCGTTCATAATCCAACACATTTCATTCATACCATATTCTCCTCATCTTTCATCATCAATCATCTTAGTTTCATCTTTCATTATTCATCATCTCAATTTCATCTTTCATTATCAATCATTTCAATTTCCTCTTTGTTCAAAGATTTATAAAGACACCAGATACCGAACGTTAAATCCTCACTTAGAACGAGGACGAACATTTGGAACGAGACAGAGAGGTCTCCAGTTCCAGAATAAAATAAGACCGAGAGGGTTACTGTCGGGTTACGAAAGAAACCGAGTACAACTATATATCGTTAACGAACGTTACTTACAAAGTGAGCCAATTAAATGAACTGACTCTTGAGAGTTCTAACCGAACACCGAAAGAATCATGCCAAATACTAAGGTTCTAAGCCGGAACCAAATGGATGTATACACTTTAAGACCTTCAGAGGAAAATACTTAGAAGGATTCACATTTAGAAACTGAATGCCAGTCAATGACCGAACACGGTAGAGAGAAAATTCTATTGAAGTTGGACGAACACTATTTTCATCAAGATAGATCATACAAGAAACGAGTACGAGCGCTTGGTATAAGACCGAGCAATACTCATTACGAGCGCTTGGTGTGAGACCGAGCACTACTAAACTTATAAATAGAAAGCTTAATAAATATAATAAGATTTTATTGGAATAGTGTTTAAGAATAACTAAAATATACAAATACATATATTTACAAACTTAAGTTTATCACAGAATACTCAAATACAACTACGCTTGGCCGAACGCTCAAGCATAGTATTACCACACGAAGACGCTCGTTCTCAACTAGGATTCTTTCCAAATGAAAGAATCCAATTTTAACCAAGGTTACTAGTATTAACGAATGGTCAAGGACCGTTCAGTGATGAATGTACACCATCATAGGGAAATTTCATATCCAGAATTCATTCATATTCAACTCATTTCTTAACACATAGTTTCATAACTTTATACAATTCATATCATAATCAATTTTTCATACTTCATACAATCCATATCATAGAAATTTCATATATTTCATATATCAGAAAATAGCAGAATCACATGTCATTTCCAATCATCCATCACGAATGTTCATACATTACAGTACACATACCAAATTAAATTAAATAAGCTTCCCTTACCTCTGAGCGTGAACGAACGTCCTAAAGGCAGAATTAAGGCTCGCTTGACTACAATTTCTTCTACCCTCACGTTCAAAAATTCTTCAAACTAAACCAAACAACAGAAAACCAACAATGGCTCAGACAAGACGATATCATGCAACCAGAACTTGGTTTGCATGTACTAGAGAACAAACGACTAAGGACAAGAAGAACTTACCAGTTCAGAACTCGAAACCGTTCGGTTCAATCTGAAGCTCTTGACGCCGGAAGTGCTTCTACGGTGCCTGAACGGTGATCAGAGAAGGGAAAAGGTAAGATTTCGTAGAGAGAAGGGAGAGCTTTTAGTGAGAAGGAGGAGAAATGAGAAATATCATAGTTTTGGAGAAGAAGATGCATGCAGAGAGTGTGACGTAAATTTTCCAAAAACTCAGTTTTGCTTAAAACGAACGTCCGCTCATTTGCTGACACCTGCATTCCACTATCTGATTTCTGGATCATCTCCGCTTGACACCTGACGTACATTCAGAGGATTTTTGGGTGCGTTTTTAATGATTCTGACAAACATCGATAAAGTAGATTTATAAAAAAATTTGTCGATAAATTGTATGTGCCATTATCAACATATAAGAATCATAAGAAATTTTTTAAGTACATTACTAATTTTAAAACTCATATTTCTTTCTTTTGCACGAAGACATAAAAAAAGAAATAGAATATAAATCTTGTCGAGGAGAGTAGAGCAAAACCTAATTTGAAAAACGTTTTACAAAACAATACTAACAGGTAATGACCGTCAGTGATTTTTTCTAATAAAAACATTATCGATAAATTTTAGTCCATCAAAAAAACTTATATTATTGATAAATTTTGGTATTTATCGACCGATATTTTCCATCTTTAATTGGTAAATCTAGTTTTTTTTAGTGTACATCTAAAATTTAATTAAGCTTAGAAAAATATAAACGTAAAAATTGATTTTAACTAACTGAAAAAAAAAGTATTATAATTTTCATAATATAAGATTATCTACAAAATTTATGAAAAAAAAATGCAAATATAGATGCCTCTCTCTCACGGTCACAACATGCAAAGGCGAAGGGCAACATTGTCTAACAGATTACTATGTTCTCAGCATGAAGATAGCATACTGAGCTCAGCCTCAATCTCCAAGAAAACAAACACACTCTTTCTCTTCCCACGCTCTGGACCTCTCCAATGGGAGAAAACCCTCTTACGTACGTGGCATATTTTAAGTAGTGCGTGTTCTTCACGTAAAACATTAACTCGTGAGCCAAACTTGACGATTTTTATCAGGAATTTTTATGAGCGGCTACATTTTTTAAATACGCAAGTGGAAAGTGTACCATGTGGAATAAAACCTATGGTATCTGTCTGTTTGGCGGCCATAACATGAATAGTGTTATGCCAAGAAGGAAAATGGAGAATCAGATTCCAAATAGCAAAAGGGCAATGGAAGAAGAG